>NW_027274095.1:0-135813 GCF_030028105.1 Mobula birostris
GCAGTGGAAATTCCGGCACCGTCCACCGGAGGGCGCTGGAGCTGGTTAACCCTCTCGACGCCGATGCGGCCCCACCGCCCCTGCCCCTGCCACTGGGACAAAGACGCCGGGTGCGCCCCTCGGAGAGGACACAATCTAACCTGGGAGCACGGGAGCCCCAGCCCGCCATCCCCACGGCTTCACCGCCCCAGGACTCCGAGAAATCGGCACCCCACCCCACACCAGTACAGATGGGCAGACAGACAAGGGGAGCCAGTACACAAGGACCCAGCAAGTCTTCCACCCCAGGGAACCACACAGCCCGAGAGCCGCAGGACAGTGGACATACAGGAGGACAGGTAAGCCCCACTTACAACAGCCAGGAGGGTCAAATAACAAGGCACCCTAACTCTAAACAGAAGAATGTAACTTGGGAACTAAGGCCCCTCAAACCTATACTAATTATAGGGGACTCTAACATTTCCAGGATCAAAAGATGCCCTAATAAGGGTGTTCAATTGGACAGCTTTCCGGGAGCCAAATTCATCCACGCCACTGCTATCCTGGAAAAGTTAGAGCCACAGTTAGAAACTGAGAAGGTTATCCTTTCCTTTGGAATAAACAACAGGTCACACAAACCAGCAACAGCGACTAAACAACTTCAGCAACTCCTGAGAATGGCCAGCATTAAATTCCCCAATGCCAGGATCTGGGTGCCAGAGTTAAACTTTAGCCACAGTCTAACAGAGGCAGAACAAGCAACCCTGGGCCAACTAAATGAGGTTATTAGAACTAAGAATTATATCCCTGCAATCCCAGCGAGGCAGTTTAAGGTAGACACAGACCACATCCATTGGACAGAGAACACAGCCCTGACCATAGTCAAGAAGTGGATGCAGTCTTTAAACTAGAGTGGAGACAAAGCCGAGAGAGGCAGGGTCCACGACTGGGAGAGACGGTCGTGAACCTCTCCCGTACATTCATCCCTACAGAAACCCAGCACAAGGTTCTGAACAGGGGCCTCACTTTTGTACCGACTGCAAAGCTCCATAAGGAGCAGATCGAGGGGGACATGGATAAGTTCTATAGGAGATTGGTACTGGTCGACTTTTTTGGGGAGTCAGAATGTAGCAAGACCCCTTTCACCCCTCCCTCAGACTGGATGCCCAAGAGGAGGTACAGGTCAGAAGCGGTCTTACAATTTGAGAGCACACTGGAGGAGATAATAGAGAGGGAGAGAGAAGTACAGGATAAACCCAATCTAACTAGGAAGGAGAGAGCAGCCCTGAAAGAATTGAGAGAAAATATGGATATTGTTATCAAACCAGCAGATAAAGGGAGCAGCATAGTTATCATGGACAAACAGCAATACCTATTTGAGGCACACAGACAATTAAACAACACGGAGCACTACACTAAACTAAGGGAACCTATATACTGGGAAACACACACAGAGATCAGGAACATTTTGCGAGAACTAGAGAGGACTAGATACCTCGGGAAGAAGCAAGTGGACTACCTGACAGGCATACAGCCACGAGCAAGGAAGTTCTATATCCTCCCCAAAATACACAAGAGCCCAGACTCATGGACCGTTCCGGGAAGAATACCACCCGGCAGGCCCATCGTGTCAGACTGCAGCAGTGAGTCATACAGGATAGCAGAGTACATTGATGCCTTCCTTAACCCACTATCGCAGAAACACTCCAGTTACATCAAGGACACGTACCACTTTGTCCGGATAGTCAATTCCATGTCAGTGCCCCCTGAGGCCATACTCTTCACCATGGACATTGAAAGCCTGTACACCAATATAGAAACTGATAGGGGTATAGAAGCAGTGAGGGATATCCTGCAGAAGAACCCCCAGCTAGAGAGACCAGACGAGGCCTTGGTGGAACTCCTTCACCTCAGCCTGACTAAAAATGACTTTGAATTCAATAATGAATTCTACTTACAAGTCAAGGGCACAGCGATGGGAAAGAAGTTTGCTCCAGCCTATGCCAATATATACATGGCAAAGTGGGAGGAAACAGTTTATCCAAAGTGTCCCAAAAAACCCATGTGTCTCTATAGATACCTGGATGACATCTGGGGAGTGTGGACTCACTCAGAGGTAGAATTGGGGGAATTTATTCAAATCCTAAACACTCATCATCCATCCATTAAGGTTAAGGCCACAACAAATAGGGAGAAAATTGACTTCCTGGACACTACGGTATTTAAACTAGCACCAGAAAACGGCAGCCAGAAACTAGCCACCAAAGTATTCTTTAAAACCACAGACACACACACCCTCCTACACACCGGGAGCCACCATCCCAAACACACCTTTAGGGGCATTGTCAAAGGACAGCTGACCCGGTTTCATCGCATTTGCACCAGGGCAGAGGACTTCCACCAAGCCACTACTATCCTCTTCTCTGCACTTAGACACAGAGGTTACAGCAGACGGAGGCTCAGACACATCAAATCTGACTTTTTAAAAAGTATCACAAATCCCCGACCACGAGACAACACAACACAGAAACTACCCTTGATAACAGGATACAGTGGGATGGCAGTGAACATCCACAAGACAGTCAAAACACAGTTTGAAAATCTACAGGAGGAAGTGGGGACACTGGGACAATACACCATAGTTTCAGCCTTCAAAAGGGGTAGAAACTTAAAAGACATACTAGTCAGTACCAAAGTACGAACAGCGCCAAACTGCGAGGTGGGAAACTGCAGGGCGTGCATATACATCAGAATTTCAAAAAGCATACACAACAGAGCTACAGGAAAGTGGGCTGAGATAGAGCAGAGGATAACTTGCGAACAAAAGAATGTAGTATATGCAATCCAGTGTAAGCAATGCCATATCATATACATAGGGGAGACAGGCAACAGCTTGAGAACCAGACTCACAGGACACCTCAGTAATATCACAAGAGGAAATCAAAACAGACCAGTTAGTAAGCACTTCCTAGAGCATGGAATGTACTCCTTAGCAATCCTGGGCCTGGAAACCAACATAAACTGGTCAAACCTCCAAAGAAAAAGAGCAGAGAGGAGATGGATCGAAAGACTACAGACGCATTCCCCAAACGGCCTAAACGAGGCCTAAAAAACCAGGCCAGCAATATAAAATGTACTCACTGAAGGGCCAACACTGCACCCCGTAAATAAGGTTTTAAAAATTGAGAAAATTAGATAGGGAAGAAGGGGAAGATCCCCTTCAGTCACCCACCCTGAAACAAATTAAGACAGGGGACCATTAAATAGGAAAGGTTCGCCTTACTTTGGAAATAGAGCCTCACAACTAGGCCCCAGAAAAGAACCTAATTCCCCAAGTAGAGAGGAGTAAAATTAGAAATTATAACTCTACAGGAGATAACCACTAGGAAGAACAGACACGTAACGACCGGTTTAATCCAGACACAACACTTGCCCAAACGTCCTAGCTTACCCCAGGGGGAAGAATACATCCCCAGCACATGACCCTGCCCTGAAACCTAACATCTTCAGACCCCATAAACACAGATCCTCTTCTCGCCAGAGGGGCAAACTCACCCCACAACACCAGTTATACCTACGGTCGCCCAGCGGGCCCCCCTCAACCCTACCCCCCAACCTAATCCTAACATCCCGAGGACCACACACCCCAACTAAACCCTAACCCTAATTTCCAAGGGACTGGGCACCCCAACTAAACCGGACGGCACCCCAAATAACCCAAACCACACCACACTAAGGGGCTTATATAATAGCCCTCTGCCCTACCACTAAACCTAACACCTCCAACCCTGCTACACACCCCCATAAACCCAAACCCTCACCCCAGCAAGGGCCCAAATTCCCACTGCCGCATACTTGCATCCTGACCCCAGCCCTGACCCTAACCCTAATTTCCAAGGGATCGTGCACCCCAACTAAACCGGACAGCACCCCAAATAACCCAAACCACACCACACAAAAGGGCTTATATAATAATCCTTTGCCCTACCACTAAACCTAACACCTCCAACCCTGCCACACACCCCCACAAACCCAAACCCTCACCCCATCAAAGGGCCAGATTCACTCGGATCACCAGCAGTTAGCCTCCTATTTCAGCCCTCACATGGCCCTACCCTGAAACCTAACATCTTCACACCCCATAAACATGGGTCCTCTTCTCGCCAGAGGACTAAACTCACCCCACACCACCAGTTATACCTCCCGCTGCCCAGCAGGCCCCCCCCAACCCTACCCCCCAAACCTAATCCTATATTCCAGAGGACCACACACCCCAACTAAACCCTAACCCTAACCCTAATTTCCAATGGACCGCGCACCCCAACTAAACCGGACAGCACCCCAAATAACCCAAACCACACCACACTAAGGGGCTTATATAATAGTCCTTTGCCCTACCACTAAACCTTACACCTCCAACCCTGCTACACACATACTTGCCTTCTAACCCCAGCCCTGGCCCTAACCCTAACCCTAATTTCCAAGGGATCGGTCACCCCAACTAAACCAGACAGCACCCCAAATAACCCAAACCACACCACACTAAGGGGCTTATATAATAGTCCTTTGCCCTACCACTAAACCTAACACCTCCAACCCTGCTACACACCCCCATAAACCCAAACCCTCACCCCATCAAGGGGCCAAATTTACCCAGTATCACCAGCAGTTAGGCTCCGATTTCAGCCCTCCCCCCTACGGCAAGGGCTACCAAACACCCCCCCCCCCGCAATACCATTTGCCATCCCACCCCACCGCCGTGAACACTCAACCCCCATTGCCTAACTGTACCCCGGGGCATGTCCCTCCCCACACACCCCTCAATTAGCTACTGCACAGCCCCCAGATCACAGCACCCAGTCCCTATAAGAAAGTCCCCAAACCCAAAACACTATCCATAGGCAAGAACTCCACCATTTCAACTTAAACTCCAGAATGGAGGTTAAAGAGAAGGAAGATCCCAATAAAGGCAAGTCGGGGACCGAGATGATGACAACGTGGGCCAAAAACAAAGTGGCAGGGTGAAGTGATACTGCATCTCCAGTAAGAGATCCACAAACGCTAGAGGGATATTTTGCCCACTGCCCGCATACTCGCATCCTAACCAGAAGTGACACGTCACTCATCATCCTGGTCCTCAAAAGCCAAAGTAAATCCAAGAAGCTATGAAAACAGGCATAGACTATGGAAGTCAAGCCCCAACCCCAACATAAATTAGCCACAAGCTTCTACCCCATTATACCCACAGAACAGTGAACTAACAGGGGAAGCATTAAATTCACAATATAATAATGTAGTCCTAAAAGGGGAAATAGAATGAAATCTAATCTCAACTTTAACTAGATATCAAAGGAGTAGAAATTAAAAATTAGGGACTAAAAGAATGGAGAGGTTCAAGAGGAAATGCACCATTAGCAGATAATTTACCTTAAAGAGGGTTAACAAACAAGGCAGGCCCGTATCATAGCAACAGCCAGAGGGTACAGCAGAAATGGACAAACAGGTTTGATAAAACAATGCAGAGGTCGGGGGGGGGGGGGGGGGGAGACATCTTAAAGGAAGATCATCTCAGTCTTTACAGAATTTCCCCTGAGGAAGCCAAAGAGCACAGGCGAAACTGGACACTCTCCCAGTCACAACACAACACAGAAACTACCCTTGATAACAGGATACAGTGGGATGGCAGTGAACATCCACAAGACAGTCAAAACACAGTTTGAAAATCTACAGGAGGAAGTGGGGACACTGGGACAATACACCATAGTTTCAGCCTTCAAAAGGGGTAGAAACTTAAAAGACATACTAGTCAGTACCAAAGTACGAACAGCGCCAAACTGCGAGGTGGGAAACTGCAGGGCGTGCATATACATCAGAATTTCAAAAAGCATACACAACAGAGCTACAGGAAAGTGGGCTGAGATAGAGCAGAGGATAACTTGCGAACAAAAGAATGTAGTATATGCAATCCAGTGTAAGCAATGCCATATCATATACATAGGGGAGACAGGCAACAGCTTGAGAACCAGACTCACAGGACACCTCAGTAATATCACAAGAGGAAATCAAAACAGACCAGTTAGTAAGCACTTCCTAGAGCATGGAATGTACTCCTTAGCAATCCTGGGCCTGGAAACCAACATAAACTGGTCAAACCTCCAAAGAAAAAGAGCAGAGAGGAGATGGATCGAAAGACTACAGACGCATTCCCCAAACGGCCTAAACGAGGCCTAAAAAACCAGGCCAGCAATATAAAATGTACTCACTGAAGGGCCAACACTGCACCCCGTAAATAAGGTTTTAAAAATTGAGAAAATTAGATAGGGAAGAAGGGGAAGATCCCCTTCAGTCACCCACCCTGAAACAAATTAAGACAGGGGACCATTAAATAGGAAAGGTTCGCCTTACTTTGGAAATAGAGCCTCACAACTAGGCCCCAGAAAAGAACCTAATTCCCCAAGTAGAGAGGAGTAAAATTAGAAATTATAACTCTACAGGAGATAACCACTAGGAAGAACAGACACGTAACGACCGGTTTAATCCAGACACAACACTTGCCCAAACGTCCTAGCTTACCCCAGGGGGAAGAATACATCCCCAGCACATGACCCTGCCCTGAAACCTAACATCTTCAGACCCCATAAACACAGATCCTCTTCTCGCCAGAGGGGCAAACTCACCCCACAACACCAGTTATACCTACGGTCGCCCAGCGGGCCCCCCTCAACCCTACCCCCCAACCTAATCCTAACATCCCGAGGACCACACACCCCAACTAAACCCTAACCCTAATTTCCAAGGGACTGGGCACCCCAACTAAACCGGACGGCACCCCAAATAACCCAAACCACACCACACTAAGGGGCTTATATAATAGCCCTCTGCCCTACCACTAAACCTAACACCTCCAACCCTGCTACACACCCCCATAAACCCAAACCCTCACCCCAGCAAGGGCCCAAATTCCCACTGCCGCATACTTGCATCCTGACCCCAGCCCTGACCCTAACCCTAATTTCCAAGGGATCGTGCACCCCAACTAAACCGGACAGCACCCCAAATAACCCAAACCACACCACACAAAAGGGCTTATATAATAATCCTTTGCCCTACCACTAAACCTAACACCTCCAACCCTGCCACACACCCCCACAAACCCAAACCCTCACCCCATCAAAGGGCCAGATTCACTCGGATCACCAGCAGTTAGCCTCCTATTTCAGCCCTCACATGGCCCTACCCTGAAACCTAACATCTTCACACCCCATAAACATGGGTCCTCTTCTCGCCAGAGGACTAAACTCACCCCACACCACCAGTTATACCTCCCGCTGCCCAGCAGGCCCCCCCCAACCCTACCCCCCAAACCTAATCCTATATTCCAGAGGACCACACACCCCAACTAAACCCTAACCCTAACCCTAATTTACAATGGACCGCGCACCCCAACTAAACCGGACAGCACCCCAAATAACCCAAACCACACCACACTAAGGGGCTTATATAATAGTCCTTTGCCCTACCACTAAACCTTACACCTCCAACCCTGCTACACACATACTTGCCTTCTAACCCCAGCCCTGGCCCTAACCCTAACCCTAATTTCCAAGGGATCGGTCACCCCAACTAAACCAGACAGCACCCCAAATAACCCAAACCACACCACACTAAGGGGCTTATATAATAGTCCTTTGCCCTACCACTAAACCTAACACCTCCAACCCTGCTACACACCCCCATAAACCCAAACCCTCACCCCATCAAGGGGCCAAATTTACCCAGTATCACCAGCAGTTAGGCTCCGATTTCAGCCCTCCCCCCTACGGCAAGGGCTACCAAACACCCCCCCCCCCCGCAATACCATTTGCCATCCCACCCCACCGCCGTGAACACTCAACCCCCATTGCCTAACTGTACCCCGGGGCATGTCCCTCCCCACACACCCCTCAATTAGCTACTGCACAGCCCCCAGATCACAGCACCCAGTCCCTATAAGAAAGTCCCCAAACCCAAAACACTATCCATAGGCAAGAACTCCACCATTTCAACTTAAACTCCAGAATGGAGGTTAAAGAGAAGGAAGATCCCAATAAAGGCAAGTCGGGGACCGAGATGATGACAACGTGGGCCAAAAACAAAGTGGCAGGGTGAAGTGATACTGCATCTCCAGTAAGAGATCCACAAACGCTAGAGGGATATTTTGCCCACTGCCCGCATACTCGCATCCTAACCAGAAGTGACACGTCACTCATCATCCTGGTCCTCAAAAGCCAAAGTAAATCCAAGAAGCTATGAAAACAGGCATAGACTATGGAAGTCAAGCCCCAACCCCAACATAAATTAGCCACAAGCTTCTACCCCATTATACCCACAGAACAGTGAACTAACAGGGGAAGCATTAAATTCACAATATAATAATGTAGTCCTAAAAGGGGAAATAGAATGAAATCTAATCTCAACTTTAACTAGATATCAAAGGAGTAGAAATTAAAAATTAGGGACTAAAAGAATGGAGAGGTTCAAGAGGAAATGCACCATTAGCAGATAATTTACCTTAAAGAGGGTTAACAAACAAGGCAGGCCCGTATCATAGCAACAGCCAGAGGGTACAGCAGAAATGGACAAACAGGTTTGATAAAACAATGCAGAGGTCGGGGGGGGGGGGGGGGAGACATCTTAAAGGAAGATCATCTCAGTCTTTACAGAATTTCCCCTGAGGAAGCCAAAGAGCACAGGCGAAACTGGACACTCTCCCAGTCACAACACAACACAGAAACTACCCTTGATAACAGGATACAGTGGGATGGCAGTGAACATCCACAAGACAGTCAAAACACAGTTTGAAAATCTACAGGAGGAAGTGGGGACACTGGGACAATACACCATAGTTTCAGCCTTCAAAAGGGGTAGAAACTTAAAAGACATACTAGTCAGTACCAAAGTACGAACAGCGCCAAACTGCGAGGTGGGAAACTGCAGGGCGTGCATATACATCAGAATTTCAAAAAGCATACACAACAGAGCTACAGGAAAGTGGGCTGAGATAGAGCAGAGGATAACTTGCGAACAAAAGAATGTAGTATATGCAATCCAGTGTAAGCAATGCCATATCATATACATAGGGGAGACAGGCAACAGCTTGAGAACCAGACTCACAGGACACCTCAGTAATATCACAAGAGGAAATCAAAACAGACCAGTTAGTAAGCACTTCCTAGAGCATGGAATGTACTCCTTAGCAATCCTGGGCCTGGAAACCAACATAAACTGGTCAAACCTCCAAAGAAAAAGAGCAGAGAGGAGATGGATCGAAAGACTACAGACGCATTCCCCAAACGGCCTAAACGAGGCCTAAAAAACCAGGCCAGCAATATAAAATGTACTCACTGAAGGGCCAACACTGCACCCCGTAAATAAGGTTTTAAAAATTGAGAAAATTAGATAGGGAAGAAGGGGAAGATCCCCTTCAGTCACCCACCCTGAAACAAATTAAGACAGGGGACCATTAAATAGGAAAGGTTCGCCTTACTTTGGAAATAGAGCCTCACAACTAGGCCCCAGAAAAGAACCTAATTCCCCAAGTAGAGAGGAGTAAAATTAGAAATTATAACTCTACAGGAGATAACCACTAGGAAGAACAGACACGTAACGACCGGTTTAATCCAGACACAACACTTGCCCAAACGTCCTAGCTTACCCCAGGGGGAAGAATACATCCCCAGCACATGACCCTGCCCTGAAACCTAACATCTTCAGACCCCATAAACACAGATCCTCTTCTCGCCAGAGGGGCAAACTCACCCCACAACACCAGTTATACCTACGGTCGCCCAGCGGGCCCCCCTCAACCCTACCCCCCAACCTAATCCTAACATCCCGAGGACCACACACCCCAACTAAACCCTAACCCTAATTTCCAAGGGACTGGGCACCCCAACTAAACCGGACGGCACCCCAAATAACCCAAACCACACCACACTAAGGGGCTTATATAATAGCCCTCTGCCCTACCACTAAACCTAACACCTCCAACCCTGCTACACACCCCCATAAACCCAAACCCTCACCCCAGCAAGGGCCCAAATTCCCACTGCCGCATACTTGCATCCTGACCCCAGCCCTGACCCTAACCCTAATTTCCAAGGGATCGTGCACCCCAACTAAACCGGACAGCACCCCAAATAACCCAAACCACACCACACAAAAGGGCTTATATAATAATCCTTTGCCCTACCACTAAACCTAACACCTCCAACCCTGCCACACACCCCCACAAACCCAAACCCTCACCCCATCAAAGGGCCAGATTCACTCGGATCACCAGCAGTTAGCCTCCTATTTCAGCCCTCACATGGCCCTACCCTGAAACCTAACATCTTCACACCCCATAAACATGGGTCCTCTTCTCGCCAGAGGACTAAACTCACCCCACACCACCAGTTATACCTCCCGCTGCCCAGCAGGCCCCCCCCAACCCTACCCCCCAAACCTAATCCTATATTCCAGAGGACCACACACCCCAACTAAACCCTAACCCTAACCCTAATTTACAATGGACCGCGCACCCCAACTAAACCGGACAGCACCCCAAATAACCCAAACCACACCACACTAAGGGGCTTATATAATAGTCCTTTGCCCTACCACTAAACCTTACACCTCCAACCCTGCTACACACATACTTGCCTTCTAACCCCAGCCCTGGCCCTAACCCTAACCCTAATTTCCAAGGGATCGGTCACCCCAACTAAACCAGACAGCACCCCAAATAACCCAAACCACACCACACTAAGGGGCTTATATAATAGTCCTTTGCCCTACCACTAAACCTAACACCTCCAACCCTGCTACACACCCCCATAAACCCAAACCCTCACCCCATCAAGGGGCCAAATTTACCCAGTATCACCAGCAGTTAGGCTCCGATTTCAGCCCTCCCCCCTACGGCAAGGGCTACCAAACACCCCCCCCCCCGCAATACCATTTGCCATCCCACCCCACCGCCGTGAACACTCAACCCCCATTGCCTAACTGTACCCCGGGGCATGTCCCTCCCCACACACCCCTCAATTAGCTACTGCACAGCCCCCAGATCACAGCACCCAGTCCCTATAAGAAAGTCCCCAAACCCAAAACACTATCCATAGGCAAGAACTCCACCATTTCAACTTAAACTCCAGAATGGAGGTTAAAGAGAAGGAAGATCCCAATAAAGGCAAGTCGGGGACCGAGATGATGACAACGTGGGCCAAAAACAAAGTGGCAGGGTGAAGTGATACTGCATCTCCAGTAAGAGATCCACAAACGCTAGAGGGATATTTTGCCCACTGCCCGCATACTCGCATCCTAACCAGAAGTGACACGTCACTCATCATCCTGGTCCTCAAAAGCCAAAGTAAATCCAAGAAGCTATGAAAACAGGCATAGACTATGGAAGTCAAGCCCCAACCCCAACATAAATTAGCCACAAGCTTCTACCCCATTATACCCACAGAACAGTGAACTAACAGGGGAAGCATTAAATTCACAATATAATAATGTAGTCCTAAAAGGGGAAATAGAATGAAATCTAATCTCAACTTTAACTAGATATCAAAGGAGTAGAAATTAAAAATTAGGGACTAAAAGAATGGAGAGGTTCAAGAGGAAATGCACCATTAGCAGATAATTTACCTTAAAGAGGGTTAACAAACAAGGCAGGCCCGTATCATAGCAACAGCCAGAGGGTACAGCAGAAATGGACAAACAGGTTTGATAAAACAATGCAGAGGTCGGGGGGGGGGGGGGGGAGACATCTTAAAGGAAGATCATCTCAGTCTTTACAGAATTTCCCCTGAGGAAGCCAAAGAGCACAGGCGAAACTGGACACTCTCCCAGTCACAACACAACACAGAAACTACCCTTGATAACAGGATACAGTGGGATGGCAGTGAACATCCACAAGACAGTCAAAACACAGTTTGAAAATCTACAGGAGGAAGTGGGGACACTGGGACAATACACCATAGTTTCAGCCTTCAAAAGGGGTAGAAACTTAAAAGACATACTAGTCAGTACCAAAGTACGAACAGCGCCAAACTGCGAGGTGGGAAACTGCAGGGCGTGCATATACATCAGAATTTCAAAAAGCATACACAACAGAGCTACAGGAAAGTGGGCTGAGATAGAGCAGAGGATAACTTGCGAACAAAAGAATGTAGTATATGCAATCCAGTGTAAGCAATGCCATATCATATACATAGGGGAGACAGGCAACAGCTTGAGAACCAGACTCACAGGACACCTCAGTAATATCACAAGAGGAAATCAAAACAGACCAGTTAGTAAGCACTTCCTAGAGCATGGAATGTACTCCTTAGCAATCCTGGGCCTGGAAACCAACATAAACTGGTCAAACCTCCAAAGAAAAAGAGCAGAGAGGAGATGGATCGAAAGACTACAGACGCATTCCCCAAACGGCCTAAACGAGGCCTAAAAAACCAGGCCAGCAATATAAAATGTACTCACTGAAGGGCCAACACTGCACCCCGTAAATAAGGTTTTAAAAATTGAGAAAATTAGATAGGGAAGAAGGGGAAGATCCCCTTCAGTCACCCACCCTGAAACAAATTAAGACAGGGGACCATTAAATAGGAAAGGTTCGCCTTACTTTGGAAATAGAGCCTCACAACTAGGCCCCAGAAAAGAACCTAATTCCCCAAGTAGAGAGGAGTAAAATTAGAAATTATAACTCTACAGGAGATAACCACTAGGAAGAACAGACACGTAACGACCGGTTTAATCCAGACACAACACTTGCCCAAACGTCCTAGCTTACCCCAGGGGGAAGAATACATCCCCAGCACATGACCCTGCCCTGAAACCTAACATCTTCAGACCCCATAAACACAGATCCTCTTCTCGCCAGAGGGGCAAACTCACCCCACAACACCAGTTATACCTACGGTCGCCCAGCGGGCCCCCCTCAACCCTACCCCCCAACCTAATCCTAACATCCCGAGGACCACACACCCCAACTAAACCCTAACCCTAATTTCCAAGGGACTGGGCACCCCAACTAAACCGGACGGCACCCCAAATAACCCAAACCACACCACACTAAGGGGCTTATATAATAGCCCTCTACCCTACCACTAAACCTAACACCTCCAACCCTGCTACACACCCCCATAAACCCAAACCCTCACCCCAGCAAGGGCCCAAATTCCCACTGCCGCATACTTGCATCCTGACCCCAGCCCTGACCCTAACCCTAATTTCCAAGGGATCGTGCACCCCAACTAAACCGGACAGCACCCCAAATAACCCAAACCACACCACACAAAAGGGCTTATATAATAATCCTTTGCCCTACCACTAAACCTAACACCTCCAACCCTGCCACACACCCCCACAAACCCAAACCCTCACCCCATCAAAGGGCCAGATTCACTCGGATCACCAGCAGTTAGCCTCCTATTTCAGCCCTCACATGGCCCTACCCTGAAACCTAACATCTTCACACCCCATAAACATGGGTCCTCTTCTCGCCAGAGGACTAAACTCACCCCACACCACCAGTTATACCTCCCGCTGCCCAGCAGGCCCCCCCCAACCCTACCCCCCAAACCTAATCCTATATTCCAGAGGACCACACACCCCAACTAAACCCTAACCCTAACCCTAATTTCCAATGGACCGCGCACCCCAACTAAACCGGACAGCACCCCAAATAACCCAAACCACACCACACTAAGGGGCTTATATAATAGTCCTTTGCCCTACCACTAAACCTTACACCTCCAACCCTGCTACACACATACTTGCCTTCTAACCCCAGCCCTGGCCCTAACCCTAACCCTAATTTCCAAGGGATCGGTCACCCCAACTAAACCAGACAGCACCCCAAATAACCCAAACCACACCACACTAAGGGGCTTATATAATAGTCCTTTGCCCTACCACTAAACCTAACACCTCCAACCCTGCTACACACCCCCATAAACCCAAACCCTCACCCCATCAAGGGGCCAAATTTACCCAGTATCACCAGCAGTTAGGCTCCGATTTCAGCCCTCCCCCCTACGGCAAGGGCTACCAAACACCCCCCCCCCGCAATACCATTTGCCATCCCACCCCACCGCCGTGAACACTCAACCCCCATTGCCTAACTGTACCCCGGGGCATGTCCCTCCCCACACACCCCTCAATTAGCTACTGCACAGCCCCCAGATCACAGCACCCAGTCCCTATAAGAAAGTCCCCAAACCCAAAACACTATCCATAGGCAAGAACTCCACCATTTCAACTTAAACTCCAGAATGGAGGTTAAAGAGAAGGAAGATCCCAATAAAGGCAAGTCGGGGACCGAGATGATGACAACGTGGGCCAAAAACAAAGTGGCAGGGTGAAGTGATACTGCATCTCCAGTAAGAGATCCACAAACGCTAGAGGGATATTTTGCCCACTGCCCGCATACTCGCATCCTAACCAGAAGTGACACGTCACTCATCATCCTGGTCCTCAAAAGCCAAAGTAAATCCAAGAAGCTATGAAAACAGGCATAGACTATGGAAGTCAAGCCCCAACCCCAACATAAATTAGCCACAAGCTTCTACCCCATTATACCCACAGAACAGTGAACTAACAGGGGAAGCATTAAATTCACAATATAATAATGTAGTCCTAAAAGGGGAAATAGAATGAAATCTAATCTCAACTTTAACTAGATATCAAAGGAGTAGAAATTAAAAATTAGGGACTAAAAGAATGGAGAGGTTCAAGAGGAAATGCACCATTAGCAGATAATTTACCTTAAAGAGGGTTAACAAACAAGGCAGGCCCGTATCATAGCAACAGCCAGAGGGTACAGCAGAAATGGACAAACAGGTTTGATAAAACAATGCAGAGGTCGGGGGGGGGGGGGGGGGGAGACATCTTAAAGGAAGATCATCTCAGTCTTTACAGAATTTCCCCTGAGGAAGCCAAAGAGCACAGGCGAAACTGGACACTCTCCCAGTCGGGAAATACGCTTTATTAAAGGCGATTCGCTGGAGTCGAAATCATTGAACCCAAGACGCAGAACAAGCGGTAAGAACATTAATTAAGTGGACTTTATTTGTAGTTACTGATTATTGTCTTACTTTAACGATGTGGAGGCCCAGATCACAGCACCCAGTCCCTATAAGAAAGTCCCCAAACCCAAAACACTATCCATAGGCAAGAACTCCACCATTTCAACTTAAACTCCAGAATGGAGGTTAAAGAGAAGGAAGATCCCAATAAAGGCAAGTCGGGGACCGAGATGATGACAACGTGGGCCAAAAACAAAGTGGCAGGGTGAAGTGATACTGCATCTCCAGTAAGAGATCCACAAACGCTAGAGGGATATTTTGCCCACTGCCCGCATACTCGCATCCTAACCAGAAGTGACACGTCACTCATCATCCTGGTCCTCAAAAGCCAAAGTAAATCCAAGAAGCTATGAAAACAGGCATAGACTATGGAAGTCAAGCCCCAACCCCAACATAAATTAGCCACAAGCTTCTACCCCATTATACCCACAGAACAGTGAACTAACAGGGGAAGCATTAAATTCACAATATAATAATGTAGTCCTAAAAGGGGAAATAGAATGAAATCTAATCTCAACTTTAACTAGATATCAAAGGAGTAGAAATTAAAAATTAGGGACTAAAAGAATGGAGAGGTTCAAGAGGAAATGCACCATTAGCAGATAATTTACCTTAAAGAGGGTTAACAAACAAGGCAGGCCCGTATCATAGCAACAGCCAGAGGGTACAGCAGAAATGGACAAACAGGTTTGATAAAACAATGCAGAGGTCGGGGGGGGGGGGGGGGGGGGGGGGGGGAAGACATCTTAAAGGAAGATCATCTCAGTCTTTACAGAATTTCCCCTGAGGAAGCCAAAGAGCACAGGCGAAACTGGACACTCTCCCAGTCGGGAAATACGCTTTATTAAAGGCGATTCGCTGGAGTCGAAATCATTGAACCCAAGACGCAGAACAAGCGGTAAGAACATTAATTAAGTGGACTTTATTTGTAGTTACTGATTATTGTCTTACTTTAACGATGTGGAGGCCCAGATCACAGCACCCAGTCCCTATAAGAAAGTCCCCAAACCCAAAACACTATCCATAGGCAAGAACTCCACCATTTCAACTTAAACTCCAGAATGGAGGTTAAAGAGAAGGAAGATCCCAATAAAGGCAAGTCGGGGACCGAGATGATGACAACGTGGGCCAAAAACAAAGTGGCAGGGTGAAGTGATACTGCATCTCCAGTAAGAGATCCACAAACGCTAGAGGGATATTTTGCCCACTGCCCGCATACTCGCATCCTAACCAGAAGTGACACGTCACTCATCATCCTGGTCCTCAAAAGCCAAAGTAAATCCAAGAAGCTATGAAAACAGGCATAGACTATGGAAGTCAAGCCCCAACCCCAACATAAATTAGCCACAAGCTTCTACCCCATTATACCCACAGAACAGTGAACTAACAGGGGAAGCATTAAATTCACAATATAATAATGTAGTCCTAAAAGGGGAAATAGAATGAAATCTAATCTCAACTTTAACTAGATATCAAAGGAGTAGAAATTAAAAATTAGGGACTAAAAGAATGGAGAGGTTCAAGAGGAAATGCACCATTAGCAGATAATTTACCTTAAAGAGGGTTAACAAACAAGGCAGGCCCGTATCATAGCAACAGCCAGAGGGTACAGCAGAAATGGACAAACAGGTTTGATAAAACAATGCAGAGGTCGGGGGGGGGGGGGGGGGGGGGGGGGGAAGACATCTTAAAGGAAGATCATCTCAGTCTTTACAGAATTTCCCCTGAGGAAGCCAAAGAGCACAGGCGAAACTGGACACTCTCCCAGTCGGGAAATACGCTTTATTAAAGGCGATTCGCTGGAGTCGAAATCATTGAACCCAAGACGCAGAACAAGCGGTAAGAACATTAATTAAGTGGACTTTATTTGTAGTTACTGATTATTGTCTTACTTTAACGATGTGGAGGCCCAGATCACAGCACCCAGTCCCTATAAGAAAGTCCCCAAACCCAAAACACTATCCATAGGCAAGAACTCCACCATTTCAACTTAAACTCCAGAATGGAGGTTAAAGAGAAGGAAGATCCCAATAAAGGCAAGTCGGGGACCGAGATGATGACAACGTGGGCCAAAAACAAAGTGGCAGGGTGAAGTGATACTGCATCTCCAGTAAGAGATCCACAAACGCTAGAGGGATATTTTGCCCACTGCCCGCATACTCGCATCCTAACCAGAAGTGACACGTCACTCATCATCCTGGTCCTCAAAAGCCAAAGTAAATCCAAGAAGCTATGAAAACAGGCATAGACTATGGAAGTCAAGCCCCAACCCCAACATAAATTAGCCACAAGCTTCTACCCCATTATACCCACAGAACAGTGAACTAACAGGGGAAGCATTAAATTCACAATATAATAATGTAGTCCTAAAAGGGGAAATAGAATGAAATCTAATCTCAACTTTAACTAGATATCAAAGGAGTAGAAATTAAAAATTAGGGACTAAAAGAATGGAGAGGTTCAAGAGGAAATGCACCATTAGCAGATAATTTACCTTAAAGAGGGTTAACAAACAAGGCAGGCCCGTATCATAGCAACAGCCAGAGGGTACAGCAGAAATGGACAAACAGGTTTGATAAAACAATGCAGAGGTCGGGGGGGGGGGGGGGGGGGGGGGGGGAAGACATCTTAAAGGAAGATCATCTCAGTCTTTACAGAATTTCCCCTGAGGAAGCCAAAGAGCACAGGCGAAACTGGACACTCTCCCAGTCGGGAAATACGCTTTATTAAAGGCGATTCGCTGGAGTCGAAATCATTGAACCCAAGACGCAGAACAAGCGGTAAGAACATTAATTAAGTGGACTTTATTTGTAGTTACTGATTATTGTCTTACTTTAACGATGTGGAGGCCCAGATCACAGCACCCAGTCCCTATAAGAAAGTCCCCAAACCCAAAACACTATCCATAGGCAAGAACTCCACCATTTCAACTTAAACTCCAGAATGGAGGTTAAAGAGAAGGAAGATCCCAATAAAGGCAAGTCGGGGACCGAGATGATGACAACGTGGGCCAAAAACAAAGTGGCAGGGTGAAGTGATACTGCATCTCCAGTAAGAGATCCACAAACGCTAGAGGGATATTTTGCCCACTGCCCGCATACTCGCATCCTAACCAGAAGTGACACGTCACTCATCATCCTGGTCCTCAAAAGCCAAAGTAAATCCAAGAAGCTATGAAAACAGGCATAGACTATGGAAGTCAAGCCCCAACCCCAACATAAATTAGCCACAAGCTTCTACCCCATTATACCCACAGAACA
The DNA here is from genome assembly GCF_030028105.1 of Mobula birostris. Classification (NCBI taxonomy): domain Eukaryota; kingdom Metazoa; phylum Chordata; class Chondrichthyes; order Myliobatiformes; family Myliobatidae; genus Mobula; species Mobula birostris. The sequence goes on from NW_027274095.1 coordinate 18,350, forward strand.
GTGAACTAACAGGGGAAGCATTAAATTCACAATATAATAATGTAGTCCTAAAAGGGGAAATAGAATGAAATCTAATCTCAACTTTAACTAGATATCAAAGGAGTAGAAATTAAAAATTAGGGACTAAAAGAATGGAGAGGTTCAAGAGGAAATGCACCATTAGCAGATAATTTACCTTAAAGAGGGTTAACAAACAAGGCAGGCCCGTATCATAGCAACAGCCAGAGGGTACAGCAGAAATGGACAAACAGGTTTGATAAAACAATGCAGAGGTCGGGGGGGGGGGGGGGGGGGGGGGGGGGGAAGACATCTTAAAGGAAGATCATCTCAGTCTTTACAGAATTTCCCCTGAGGAAGCCAAAGAGCACAGGCGAAACTGGACACTCTCCCAGTCGGGAAATACGCTTTATTAAAGGCGATTCGCTGGAGTCGAAATCATTGAACCCAAGACGCAGAACAAGCGGTAAGAACATTAATTAAGTGGACTTTATTTGTAGTTACTGATTATTGTCTTACTTTAACGATGTGGAGGCCCAGATCACAGCACCCAGTCCCTATAAGAAAGTCCCCAAACCCAAAACACTATCCATAGGCAAGAACTCCACCATTTCAACTTAAACTCCAGAATGGAGGTTAAAGAGAAGGAAGATCCCAATAAAGGCAAGTCGGGGACCGAGATGATGACAACGTGGGCCAAAAACAAAGTGGCAGGGTGAAGTGATACTGCATCTCCAGTAAGAGATCCACAAACGCTAGAGGGATATTTTGCCCACTGCCCGCATACTCGCATCCTAACCAGAAGTGACACGTCACTCATCATCCTGGTCCTCAAAAGCCAAAGTAAATCCAAGAAGCTATGAAAACAGGCATAGACTATGGAAGTCAAGCCCCAACCCCAACATAAATTAGCCACAAGCTTCTACCCCATTATACCCACAGAACAGTGAACTAACAGGGGAAGCATTAAATTCACAATATAATAATGTAGTCCTAAAAGGGGAAATAGAATGAAATCTAATCTCAACTTTAACTAGATATCAAAGGAGTAGAAATTAAAAATTAGGGACTAAAAGAATGGAGAGGTTCAAGAGGAAATGCACCATTAGCAGATAATTTACCTTAAAGAGGGTTAACAAACAAGGCAGGCCCGTATCATAGCAACAGCCAGAGGGTACAGCAGAAATGGACAAACAGGTTTGATAAAACAATGCAGAGGTCGGGGGGGGGGGGGGGGGGGGGGGGGGGGGGGAAGACATCTTAAAGGAAGATCATCTCAGTCTTTACAGAATTTCCCCTGAGGAAGCCAAAGAGCACAGGCGAAACTGGACACTCTCCCAGTCGGGAAATACGCTTTATTAAGGCGATTCGCTGGAGTCGAAATCATTGAACCCAAGACGCAGAACAAGCGGTAAGAACATTAATTAAGTGGACTTTATTTGTAGTTACTGATTATTGTCTTACTTTAACGATGTGGAGGCCCAGATCACAGCACCCAGTCCCTATAAGAAAGTCCCCAAACCCAAAACACTATCCATAGGCAAGAACTCCACCATTTCAACTTAAACTCCAGAATGGAGGTTAAAGAGAAGGAAGATCCCAATAAAGGCAAGTCGGGGACCGAGATGATGACAACGTGGGCCAAAAACAAAGTGGCAGGGTGAAGTGATACTGCATCTCCAGTAAGAGATCCACAAACGCTAGAGGGATATTTTGCCCACTGCCCGCATACTCGCATCCTAACCCTAACCCTAACCCTAACCCTAACCCTAACCCTAACCCTAACCCTCGGCACATCCCAGAGATCATGCCACACCCCCACAAACCCCAGGCACACCCCGACTAACCCTGGCCACTCCCCCACAAACCCGATTACCTTTGTCAGGAGGGGCAAGATCCAAGAAAGGCAAGTGTTGGACCTGGTTAATGAAGGCGTGGGCCAGATCAAAGTGGCAGGGTCGCGTGAAATTGAATCTCAAGTGAGGAGATCAAAAAGCACAAGAGGGCTGATTTGCCCACTGCCCGCATACTCTCAACCTAACCCTAACCCTAACCCTAATGCGAGGGCCCTAACCCTAACCCTAACCCTAACCCTAACCCTAACCCTAACCCTAACCCTAACCCTAACCCTAACCCTAACCCTAACCCTAACCCTAACCCTAACCCTAACCCTAACCCTAACCCTAACCCTAACCCTAACCCTAACCCTAACCCTAACCCTAACCCTAACCCTAACCCTAACCCTAACCCTAACCCTAACCCTAACCCTAACCCTAATGCGCGGATTCACCTGGCTTCACCACTAAGCCCCATAGAACCTCATACCTCACCACTCCAATCTCTGCAGCCTTACCTATCCCAGTCACACATATGCATCCACCAGCCCAACACTCAAACCTAATCCTAAAGTCCAAGGGGGCACACACCCCCACAAACCCTCGGCACATCCCAGAGATCATGCCACACCCCCACAAACCCTAGGCACACCCCGACTAACCCTGGCCACTCCCCCACAAACCCGATTACCTTTGTCAGGATGGGCAAGATCCAAGAAAGGCAAGTGTTGGACCTGGTTAATGAAGGCGTGGGCCAGATCAAAGTGGCAGGGTCGCGTGAAATTGAATCTCAAGTGAGGAGATCAAAAAGCACAAGAGGGCTGATTTGCCCACTGCCCGCATACTCTCAACCTAACCTAACAGTGACACGCTCTTCATTCTCCCGGTCGACAAAATGCCAAGAATAAAGCCCAGATGCCCAAACGGCGAGAGAGAACCAGAAAGTTAAACCCAAGCTGGGTCCACAGAAAACAAGCCACCACTAAACTCAGGTGCAGAGACACCGAATGCCCAGTAAACACTGTCAATTTAACCCATGCATCCCCAGGCATACAGATGCCAGGTAACGATGTTTAAAAACGTCATTACGCTCAAAGTTACATGCCTCTCATTATCCTGGTCCATGGGAAAACACAAGCCGAGCTTGATCAACTCCGGCTGGGTCATCTCGGGGAGGGTGTTTAATGATGAAAGACCCGAAACACCCCATGATCCGAGGATGCATTACTGATGATGTGTCCCAGTGCACACCCGGTCCATTGAACCAAGTGGTGTCGGACCACGATAATGAAAGGCATGGGCCAGATTCACCTGGCTTCACCACTAAGCCCCATAGAACCTCATACCTCACCACTCCAATCTCTGCAGCCTTACCTATCCCAGTCACACATATGCATCCACCAGCCCAACACTCAAACCTAATCCTAAAGTCCAAGGGGGCACACACCCCCACAAACCCTCGGCACATCCCAGAGATCATGCCACACCCCCACAAACCCTAGGCACACCCCGACTAACCCTGGCCACTCCCCCACAAACCCGATTACCTTTGTCAGGATGGGCAAGATCCAAGAAAGGCAAGTGTTGGACCTGGTTAATGAAGGCGTGGGCCAGATCAAAGTGGCAGGGTCGCGTGAAATTGAATCTCAAGTGAGGAGATCAAAAAGCACAAGAGGGCTGATTTGCCCACTGCCCGCATACTCTCAACCTAACCTAATCCTAAAGTCCAAGGGGGCACACACCCCCACAAACCCTCGGCACATCCCAGTGATCATGCCACACTCCCACAAACCCTAGGCACACCCCGACTAACCCTGGCCACACCCCCACAAACCCAATTACCTTTGTCAGGAGGGGCAAGATCCAAGAAAGGCAAGTGTTGGACCTGGTTAATGAAGGCGTGGGCCAGATCAAAGTGGCAGGGTCGCGTGAAATTGAATCTCAAGTGAGGAGATCAAAAAGCACAAGAGGGCTGATTTGCCCACTGCCCGCATACTCTCAACCTAACCTAACAGTGACACGCTCTTCATTCTCCCGGTCGACAAAATGCCAAGAACAAAGCCCAGATGCCCAAACGGCAAGAGAGAACCAGAAAGTTAAACCCAAGCTGGGTCCACAGAAAACAAGCCACCACTAAACTCAGGTGCAGAGACACCGAATGCCCAGTAAACACTGTCAATTTAACCCATGCATCCCCAGGCATACAGATGCCAGGTAATGATGTTTAAAAACGTCATTACCCTCATAGTTACATGCCTCTCATTATCCTGGTCCATGGGAAAACACAAGCCGAGCTTGATCAACTCCGGCTGGGTCAACTCGGGGAGGGTGTTTAATGATGAAAGACCCGAAACACCCCATGATCCGAGGATGCATTACTGATGATGTGTCCCAGTGCACACCCGGTCCATTGAACCAAGTGGTGTCGGACCACGATAATGAAAGGCATGGGCCAGATTCACCTGGCTTCACCACACGAGCCTATGCGCCATAGCACCTCATACCTCACCACTCAAAACTCTGCAGCCTTACCTATCCCAGTCACACATATACATCCACCAGCCCAACACTCAAACCTAATCCTAAAGTCCAAGGGGGCACACACCCCCACAAACCCTCAGCATTCCCAATGATCATGCCACACCCCCACAAACCCTAGGCACACCCCGACTAACCCTGGCCACACCCCCACAAACCCGATTACCTTTGTCAGGAGGGGCAAGATCCAAGAAAGGCAAGTGTTGGACCTGGTTAATGAAGGCGTGGGCCAGATCAAAGTGGCAGGGTCGCGTGAAATTGAATCTCAAGTGAGGAGATCAAAAAGCACAAGAGGGCTGATTTGCCCACTGCCCGCATACTCTCAACCTAACCCACTGGGACAATACACCATAGTTTCAGCCTTCAAAAGGGGTAGAAACTTAAAAGACATACTAGTCAGTACCAAAGTACGAACAGCGCCAAACTGCGAGGTGGGAAACTGCAGGGCGTGCATATACATCAGAATTTCAAAAAGCATACACAACAGAGCTACAGGAAAGTGGGCTGAGATAGAGCAGAGGATAACTTGCGAACAAAAGAATGTAGTATATGCAATCCAGTGTAAGCAATGCCATATCATATACATAGGGGAGACAGGCAACAGCTTGAGAACCAGACTCACAGGACACCTCAGTAATATCACAAGAGGAAATCAAAACAGACCAGTTAGTAAGCACTTCCTAGAGCATGGAATGTACTCCTTAGCAATCCTGGGCCTGGAAACCAACATAAACTGGTCAAACCTCCAAAGAAAAAGAGCAGAGAGGAGATGGATCGAAAGACTACAGACGCATTCCCCAAACGGCCTAAACGAGGCCTAAAAAACCAGGCCAGCAATATAAAATGTACTCACTGAAGGGCCAACACTGCACCCCGTAAATAATGTTTTTAAAACTTGAGAAAATTAGATAGGGAAGAAGGGGAAGATCCCCTTCAGTCACCCACCCTGAAACAAATTAAGACAGGGGACCATTAAATAGGAAAGGTTCGCCTTACTTTGGAAATAGAGCCTCACAACTAGGCCCCAGAAAAGAACCTAATTCCCCAAGTAGAGAGGAGTAAAATTAGAAATTATAACTCTACAGGAGATAACCACTAGGAAGAACAGACACGTAACGACCGGTTTAATCCAGACACAACACTTGCCCAAACGTCCTAGCTTACCCCAGGGGGAAGAATACATCCCCAGCACATGACCCTGCCCTGAAACCTAACATCTTCAGACCCCATAAACACAGATCCTCTTCTCGCCAGAGGGGCAAACTCACCCCACAACACCAGTTATACCTACGGTCGCCCAGCGGGCCCCCCTCAACCCTACCCCCCAACCTAATCCTAACATCCCGAGGACCACACACCCCAACTAAACCCTAACCCTAATTTCCAAGGGACTGGGCACCCCAACTAAACCGGACGGCACCCCAAATAACCCAAACCACACCACACTAAGGGGCTTATATAATAGCCCTCTGCCCTACCACTAAACCTAACACCTCCAACCCTGCTACACACCCCCATAAACCCAAACCCTCACCCCAGCAAGGGGCCAAATTCCCACTGCCGCATACTTGCATCCTGACCCCAGCCCTGACCCTAACCCTAATTTCCAAGGGATCGTGCACCCCAACTAAATCGGACAGCACCCCAAATAACCCAAACCACACCACACAAAAGGGCTTATATAATAATCCTTTGCCCTACCACTAAACCTAACACCTCCAACCCTGCCACACACCCCCACAAACCCAAACCCTCACCCCATCAAAGGGCCAGATTCACTCGGATCACCAGCAGTTAGCCTCCTATTTCAGCCCTCACATGGCCCTACCCTGAAACCTAACATCTTCACACCCCATAAACATGGGTCCTCTTCTCGCCAGGGGACTAAACTCACCCCACACCACCAGTTATACCTCCCGCTGCCCAGCAGGCCCCCCCCAACCCTACCCCCCAAACCTAATCCTATATTCCAGAGGACCACACACCCCAACTAAACCCTAACCCTAATTTCCAATGGACCGCGCACCCCAACTGAACCGGACAGCACCCCAAATAACCCAAACCACACCACACTAAGGGGCTTATATAATAGTCCTTTGCCCTACCACTAAACCTAACACCTCCAACCCTGCTACACACATACTTGCCTTCTAACCCCAGCCCTGGCCCTAACCCTAACCCTAATTACCAAGGGATCGGTCACCCCAACTAAACCAGACAGCACCCCAAATAACCCAAACCACACCACACTAAGGGGCTTATATAATAGTCCTTTGCCCTACCACTAAACCTAACACCTCCAACCCTGCTACACACCCCCATAAACCCAAACCCTCACCCCATCAAGGGGCCAAATTTACCCAGTATCACCAGCAGTTAGGCTCTGATTTCAGCCCTCCCCCCTACGGCAAGGGCAACCAAACACCCCCCCCCCCCCCGCAATACCATTTGCCATCCCACCCCACCGCCGTGAACACTCAACCCCCATTACCTAACTGTACCCCGGGGCATGTCCCTCCCCACACACCCCTCAATTAGCTACTGCACAGCCCCCAGATCACAGCACCCAGTCCCTATAAGAAAGTCCCCAAACCCAAAACACTATCCATAGGCAAGAACTCCACCATTTCAACTTAAACTCCAGAATGGAGGTTAAAGAGAAGGAAGATCCCAATAAAGGCAAGTCGGGGACCGAGATGATGACAACGTGGGCCAAAAACAAAGTGGCAGGGTGAAGTGATACTGCATCTCCAGTAAGAGATCCACAAACGCTAGAGGGATATTTTGCCCACTGCCCGCATACTCGCATCCTAACCCTAACCCTAACCCTAACCCTAACCCTAACCCTAACCCTAACCCCTAATGCCCACTGCCCGCATACTCTCAACCTAACCCTAACCCTAACCCTAACCCTAACCCTATGCGCCACAGCACCTCATACCTCACCACTCCAAACTCTGCAGCCTTACCTATCCCAGTCACACATATACATCCACCAGCCCAACACTCAAACCTAATCCTAAAGTCCAAGGGGGCACACACCCCCACAAACCCTCGGCACATCCCAGAGATGATGCCACACCCCCACAAACCCTAGGCACACCCCGACTAACCCTGGCCACTCCCCCACAAACCCGATTACCTTTGTCAGGAGGGGCAAGATCCAAGAAAGGCAAGTGTTGGACCTGGTTAATGAAGGCGTGGGCCAGATCAAAGTGGCAGGGTCGCGTGAAATTGAATCTCGAGTGAGGAGATCAAAAAGCACAAGAGGGCTGATTTGCCCACTGCCCGCATACTCTCAACCTAACCCTAACCCTAACCCTAACCCTAACCCTAACCCTAACCCTAACCCTAACCCTAACCCTAACCCTAACCCTAACCCTAACCCTAACCCTAACCCTAACCCTAACCCTAACCCTAACCCTAACCCTAACCCAAACCCTAACCCTAACCCTAACCCTAACCCTAACCCTAACCCTAACCCTAACCCAGGCATACAGATGCCAGGTAATGATGTTTAAAAACAACATTACCGTCATAGTTACATGCCTCTCATTATCCTGGTCCATGGGAAAACACAAGCCGAGCTTGATCAACTCCGGCTGGGTCATCTCGGGGAGGGTGTTTAATGATGAAAGACCCGAAACACCCCATGATCCGAGGATGCATTACTGATGATGTGTCCCAGTGCACACCCGGTCCATTGAACCAAGTGGTGACGGACCACGATAATGAAAGGCATGGGCCAGATTCACCTGGCTTCACCACTAAGCCCCATAGAACCTCATACCTCACCACTCAAAACTCTGCAGCCTTACCTATCCCAGTCACACATATACATCCACCAGCCCAACACTCAAACCTAATCCTAAAGTCCAAGGGGGCACACACCCCCACAAACCCTCGGCACATCCCAGAGATCATGCCACACCCCCACAAACCCTAGGCACACCCCGACTAACCCTGGCCACACCCCCACAAACCCGATTACCTTTGTCAGGAGGGGCAAGATCCAAGAAAGGCAAGTGTTGGACCTGGTTAATGAAGGCGTGGGCCAGATCAAAGTGGCAGGGTCGCGTGAAATTGAATCTCAAGTGAGGAGATCAAAAAGCACAAGAGGGCTGATTTGCCCACTGCCCGCATACTCTCAACCTAACCTAACAGTGACACGCTCTTCATTCTCCCGGTCGACAAAATGCCAAGAATAAAGCCCAGATGCCCAAACGGCGAGAGAGAACCAGAAAGTTAAACCCAAGCTGGGTCCACAGAAAACCAGTCACCACTAAACTCAGGTGCAGAGACACCGAATGCCCAGTAAACACTGTCAATTTAACCCATGCAATCCCAGGCATACAGATGCCAGGTAATGATGTTTAAAAACAACATTACCGTCATAGTTACATGCCTCTCATTATCCTGGTCCATGGGAAAACACAAGCCGAGCTTAATCAACTCCGGCTGGGTCATCTCGGGGAGGGTGTTTAATGATGAAAGACCCGAAACACCCCATGATCCGAGGATGCATTACTGATGATGTGTCCCAGTGCACACCCGGTCCATTGAACCAAGTGGTGACGGACCACGATAATGAAAGGCATGGGCCAGATTCACCTGGCTTCACCACTAAGCCCCATAGAACCTCATACCTCACCACTCAAAACTCTGCAGCCTTACCTATCCCAGTCACACATATACATCCACCAGCCCAACACTCAAACCTAATCCTAAAGTCCAAGGGGGCACACACCCCCACAAACCCTCGGCACATCCCAGAGATCATGCCACACCCCCACAAACCCTAGGCACACCCCGACTAACCCTGGCCACACCCCCACAAACCCGATTACCTTTGTCAGGAGGGGCAAGATCCAAGAAAGGCAAGTGTTGGACCTGGTTAATGAAGGCGTGGGCCAGATCAAAGTGGCAGGGTCGCGTGAAATTGAATCTCAAGTGAGGAGATCAAAAAGCACAAGAGGGCTGATTTGCCCACTGCCCGCATACTCTCAACCTAACCTAACAGTGACACGCTCTTCATTCTCCCGGTCGACAAAATGCCAAGAATAAAGCCCAGATGCCCAAACGGCGAGAGAGAACCAGAAAGTTAAACCCAAGCTGGGTCCACAGAAAACCAGTCACCACTAAACTCAGGTGCAGAGACACCGAATGCCCAGTAAACACTGTCAATTTAACCCATGCAATCCCAGGCATACAGATGCCAGGTAATGATGTTTAAAAACAACATTACCGTCATAGTTACATGCCTCTCATTATCCTGGTCCATGGGAAAACACAAGCCGAGCTTGATCAACTCCGGCTGGGTCATCTCGGGGAGGGTGTTTAATGATGAAAGACCCGAAACACCCCATGATCCGAGGATGCATTACTGATGATGTGTCCCAGTGCACACCCGGTCCATTGAACCAAGTGGTGACGGACCACGATAATGAAAGGCATGGGCCAGATTCACCTGGCTTCACCACTAAGCCCCATAGAACCTCATACCTCACCACTCAAAACTCTGCAGCCTTACCTATCCCAGTCACACATATACATCCACCAGCCCAACACTCAAACCTAATCCTAAAGTCCAAGGGGGCACACACCCCCACAAACCCTCGGCACATCCCAGAGATCATGCCACACCCCCACAAACCCTAGGCACACCCCGACTAACCCTGGCCACACCCCCACAAACCCGAGTACCTTTGTCAGGAGGGGCAAGATCCAAGAAAGGCAAGTGTTGGACCTGGTTAATGAAGGCGTGGGCCAGATCAAAGTGGCAGGGTCGCGTGAAATTGAATCTCAAGTGAGGAGATCAAAAAGCACAAGAGGGCTGATTTGCCCACTGCCCGCATACTCTCAACCTAACCTAACAGTGACACGCTCTTCATTCTCCCGGTCGACAAAATGCCAAGAACAAAGCCCAGATGCCCAAACGGCAAGAGAGAACCAGAAAGTTAAACCCAAGCTGGGTCCACAGAAAACCAGTCACCACTAAACTCAGGTGCAGAGACACCGAATGCCCAGTAAACACTGTCAATTTAACCCATGCAATCCCAGGCATACAGATGCCAGGTAATGATGTTTAAAAACAACATTACCCTCTTAGTTACATGTCTCTCATTATCCTGGTCCATGGGAAAACACAAGCCGAGCTTGATCAACTCCGGCTGGGTCATCTCGGGGAGGGTGTTTAATGATGAAAGACCCGAAACACCCCATGATCCGAGGATGCATTACTGATGATGTGTCCCAGTGCACACCCGGTCCATTGAACCAAGTGGTGTCGGACCACGATAATGAAAGGCATGGGCCAGATTCACCTGGCTTCACCACACGAGCCAAATGCACCATAGCACCTCATACCTCACCACTCCAAACTCTGCAGCCTTACCTCTCCCAGTCACACATATGCATCCACCAGCCCAACACTCAAACCTAATCCTAAAGTCCAAGGGGGCACACACCCCCACAAACCCTCGGCACATCCCAGAGATCATGCCACACCCCCACAAACCCTGGGCACACCCCGACTAACCCTGGCCACACCCCCACAAACCCGAGTACCTTTGTCAGGAGGGGCAAGATCCAAGAAAGGCAAGTGTTGGACCTGGTTAATGAAGGCGTGGGCCAGATCAAAGTGGCAGGGTCGCGTGAAATTGAATCTCAAGTGAGGAGATCAAAAAGCACAAGAGGGCTGATTTGCCCACTGCCCGCATACTCTCAACCTAACCTAACAGTGACACGCTCTTCATTCTCCCGGTCGACAAAATGCCAAGAACAAAGCCCAGATGCCCAAACGGCAAGAGAGAACCAGAAAGTTAAACCCAAGCTGGGTCCACAGAAAACCAGTCACCACTAAACTCAGGTGCAGAGACACCGAATGCCCAGTAAACACTGTCAATTTAACCCATGCAATCCCAGGCATACAGATGCCAGGTAATGATGTTTAAAAACAACATTACCCTCTTAGTTACATGTCTCTCATTATCCTGGTCCATGGGAAAACACAAGCCGAGCTTGATCAACTCCGGCTGGGTCATCTCGGGGAGGGTGTTTAATGATGAAAGACCCGAAACACCCCATGATCCGAGGATGCATTACTGATGATGTGTCCCAGTGCACACCCGGTCCATTGAACCAAGTGGTGTCGGACCACGATAATGAAAGGCATGGGCCAGATTCACCTGGCTTCACCACACGAGCCAAATGCACCATAGCACCTCATACCTCACCACTCCAAACTCTGCAGCCTTACCTCTCCCAGTCACACATATGCATCCACCAGCCCAACACTCAAACCTAATCCTAAAGTCCAAGGGGGCACACACCCCCACAAACCCTCGGCACATCCCAGAGATCATGCCACACCCCCACAAACCCTGGGCACACCCCGACTAACCCTGGCCACACCCCCACAAACCCGAGTACCTTTGTCAGGAGGGGCAAGATCCAAGAAAGGCAAGTGTTGGACCTGGTTAATGAAGGCGTGGGCCAGATCAAAGTGGCAGGGTCGCGTGAAATTGAATCTCAAGTGAGGAGATCAAAAAGCACAAGAGGGCTGATTTGCCCACTGCCCGCATACTCTCAACCTAACCCTAACCCTAACCCAGGCATACAGATGCCAGGTAATGATGTTTAAAAACAACATTACCGTCATAGTTACATGCCTCTCATTATCCTGGTCCATGGGAAAACACAAGCCGAGCTTGATCAACTCCGGCTGGGTCATCTCGGGGAGGGTGTTTAATGATGAAAGACCCGAAACACCCCATGATCCGAGGATGCATTACTGATGATGTGTCCCAGTGCACACCCGGTCCATTGAACCAAGTGGTGACGGACCACGATAATGAAAGGCATGGGCCAGATTCACCTGGCTTCACCACTAAGCCCCATAGAACCTCATACCTCACCACTCAAAACTCTGCAGCCTTACCTATCCCAGTCACACATATACATCCACCAGCCCAACACTCAAACCTAATCCTAAAGTCCAAGGGGGCACACACCCCCACAAACCCTCGGCACATCCCAGAGATCATGCCACACCCCCACAAACCCTAGGCACACCCCGACTAACCCTGGCCACACCCCCACAAACCCGATTACCTTTGTCAGGAGGGGCAAGATCCAAGAAAGGCAAGTGTTGGACCTGGTTAATGAAGGCGTGGGCCAGATCAAAGTGGCAGGGTCGCGTGAAATTGAATCTCAAGTGAGGAGATCAAAAAGCACAAGAGGGCTGATTTGCCCACTGCCCGCATACTCTCAACCTAACCTAACAGTGACACGCTCTTCATTCTCCCGGTCGACAAAATGCCAAGAATAAAGCCCAGATGCCCAAACGGCGAGAGAGAACCAGAAAGTTAAACCCAAGCTGGGTCCACAGAAAACCAGTCACCACTAAACTCAGGTGCAGAGACACCGAATGCCCAGTAAACACTGTCAATTTAACCCATGCAATCCCAGGCATACAGATGCCAGGTAATGATGTTTAAAAACAACATTACCGTCATAGTTACATGCCTCTCATTATCCTGGTCCATGGGAAAACACAAGCCGAGCTTAATCAACTCCGGCTGGGTCATCTCGGGGAGGGTGTTTAATGATGAAAGACCCGAAACACCCCATGATCCGAGGATGCATTACTGATGATGTGTCCCAGTGCACACCCGGTCCATTGAACCAAGTGGTGACGGACCACGATAATGAAAGGCATGGGCCAGATTCACCTGGCTTCACCACTAAGCCCCATAGAACCTCATACCTCACCACTCAAAACTCTGCAGCCTTACCTATCCCAGTCACACATATACATCCACCAGCCCAACACTCAAACCTAATCCTAAAGTCCAAGGGGGCACACACCCCCACAAACCCTCGGCACATCCCAGAGATCATGCCACACCCCCACAAACCCTAGGCACACCCCGACTAACCCTGGCCACACCCCCACAAACCCGATTACCTTTGTCAGGAGGGGCAAGATCCAAGAAAGGCAAGTGTTGGACCTGGTTAATGAAGGCGTGGGCCAGATCAAAGTGGCAGGGTCGCGTGAAATTGAATCTCAAGTGAGGAGATCAAAAAGCACAAGAGGGCTGATTTGCCCACTGCCCGCATACTCTCAACCTAACCTAACAGTGACACGCTCTTCATTCTCCCGGTCGACAAAATGCCAAGAATAAAGCCCAGATGCCCAAACGGCGAGAGAGAACCAGAAAGTTAAACCCAAGCTGGGTCCACAGAAAACCAGTCACCACTAAACTCAGGTGCAGAGACACCGAATGCCCAGTAAACACTGTCAATTTAACCCATGCAATCCCAGGCATACAGATGCCAGGTAATGATGTTTAAAAACAACATTACCGTCATAGTTACATGCCTCTCATTATCCTGGTCCATGGGAAAACACAAGCCGAGCTTGATCAACTCCGGCTGGGTCATCTCGGGGAGGGTGTTTAATGATGAAAGACCCGAAACACCCCATGATCCGAGGATGCATTACTGATGATGTGTCCCAGTGCACACCCGGTCCATTGAACCAAGTGGTGACGGACCACGATAATGAAAGGCATGGGCCAGATTCACCTGGCTTCACCACTAAGCCCCATAGAACCTCATACCTCACCACTCAAAACTCTGCAGCCTTACCTATCCCAGTCACACATATACATCCACCAGCCCAACACTCAAACCTAATCCTAAAGTCCAAGGGGGCACACACCCCCACAAACCCTCGGCACATCCCAGAGATCATGCCACACCCCCACAAACCCTAGGCACACCCCGACTAACCCTGGCCACACCCCCACAAACCCGATTACCTTTGTCAGGAGGGGCAAGATCCAAGAAAGGCAAGTGTTGGACCTGGTTAATGAAGGCGTGGGCCAGATCAAAGTGGCAGGGTCGCGTGAAATTGAATCTCAAGTGAGGAGATCAAAAAGCACAAGAGGGCTGATTTGCCCACTGCCCGCATACTCTCAACCTAACCTAACAGTGACACGCTCTTCATTCTCCCGGTCGACAAAATGCCAAGAATAAAGCCCAGATGCCCAAACGGCGAGAGAGAACCAGAAAGTTAAACCCAAGCTGGGTCCACAGAAAACCAGTCACCACTAAACTCAGGTGCAGAGACACCGAATGCCCAGTAAACACTGTCAATTTAACCCATGCAATCCCAGGCATACAGATGCCAGGTAATGATGTTTAAAAACAACATTACCGTCATAGTTACATGCCTCTCATTATCCTGGTCCATGGGAAAACACAAGCCGAGCTTGATCAACTCCGGCTGGGTCATCTCGGGGAGGGTGTTTAATGATGAAAGACCCGAAACACCCCATGATCCGAGGATGCATTACTGATGATGTGTCCCAGTGCACACCCGGTCCATTGAACCAAGTGGTGACGGACCACGATAATGAAAGGCATGGGCCAGATTCACCTGGCTTCACCACTAAGCCCCATAGAACCTCATACCTCACCACTCAAAACTCTGCAGCCTTACCTATCCCAGTCACACATATACATCCACCAGCCCAACACTCAAACCTAATCCTAAAGTCCAAGGGGGCACACACCCCCACAAACCCTCGGCACATCCCAGAGATCATGCCACACCCCCACAAACCCTAGGCACACCCCGACTAACCCTGGCCACACCCCCACAAACCCGATTACCTTTGTCAGGAGGGGCAAGATCCAAGAAAGGCAAGTGTTGGACCTGGTTAATGAAGGCGTGGGCCAGATCAAAGTGGCAGGGTCGCGTGAAATTGAATCTCAAGTGAGGAGATCAAAAAGCACAAGAGGGCTGATTTGCCCACTGCCCGCATACTCTCAACCTAACCTAACAGTGACACGCTCTTCATTCTCCCGGTCGACAAAATGCCAAGAATAAAGCCCAGATGCCCAAACGGCGAGAGAGAACCAGAAAGTTAAACCCAAGCTGGGTCCACAGAAAACCAGTCACCACTAAACTCAGGTGCAGAGACACCGAATGCCCAGTAAACACTGTCAATTTAACCCATGCAATCCCAGGCATACAGATGCCAGGTAATGATGTTTAAAAACAACATTACCGTCATAGTTACATGCCTCTCATTATCCTGGTCCATGGGAAAACACAAGCCGAGCTTGATCAACTCCGGCTGGGTCATCTCGGGGAGGGTGTTTAATGATGAAAGACCCGAAACACCCCATGATCCGAGGATGCATTACTGATGATGTGTCCCAGTGCACACCCGGTCCATTGAACCAAGTGGTGACGGACCACGATAATGAAAGGCATGGGCCAGATTCACCTGGCTTCACCACTAAGCCCCATAGAACCTCATACCTCACCACTCAAAACTCTGCAGCCTTACCTATCCCAGTCACACATATACATCCACCAGCCCAACACTCAAACCTAATCCTAAAGTCCAAGGGGGCACACACCCCCACAAACCCTCGGCACATCCCAGAGATCATGCCACACCCCCACAAACCCTAGGCACACCCCGACTAACCCTGGCCACACCCCCACAAACCCGATTACCTTTGTCAGGAGGGGCAAGATCCAAGAAAGGCAAGTGTTGGACCTGGTTAATGAAGGCGTGGGCCAGATCAAAGTGGCAGGGTCGCGTGAAATTGAATCTCAAGTGAGGAGATCAAAAAGCACAAGAGGGCTGATTTGCCCACTGCCCGCATACTCTCAACCTAACCTAACAGTGACACGCTCTTCATTCTCCCGGTCGACAAAATGCCAAGAATAAAGCCCAGATGCCCAAACGGCGAGAGAGAACCAGAAAGTTAAACCCAAGCTGGGTCCACAGAAAACCAGTCACCACTAAACTCAGGTGCAGAGACACCGAATGCCCAGTAAACACTGTCAATTTAACCCATGCAATCCCAGGCATACAGATGCCAGGTAATGATGTTTAAAAACAACATTACCGTCATAGTTACATGCCTCTCATTATCCTGGTCCATGGGAAAACACAAGCCGAGCTTAATCAACTCCGGCTGGGTCATCTCGGGGAGGGTGTTTAATGATGAAAGACCCGAAACACCCCATGATCCGAGGATGCATTACTGATGATGTGTCCCAGTGCACACCCGGTCCATTGAACCAAGTGGTGACGGACCACGATAATGAAAGGCATGGGCCAGATTCACCTGGCTTCACCACTAAGCCCCATAGAACCTCATACCTCACCACTCAAAACTCTGCAGCCTTACCTATCCCAGTCACACATATACATCCACCAGCCCAACACTCAAACCTAATCCTAAAGTCCAAGGGGGCACACACCCCCACAAACCCTCGGCACATCCCAGAGATCATGCCACACCCCCACAAACCCTAGGCACACCCCGACTAACCCTGGCCACACCCCCACAAACCCGATTACCTTTGTCAGGAGGGGCAAGATCCAAGAAAGGCAAGTGTTGGACCTGGTTAATGAAGGCGTGGGCCAGATCAAAGTGGCAGGGTCGCGTGAAATTGAATCTCAAGTGAGGAGATCAAAAAGCACAAGAGGGCTGATTTGCCCACTGCCCGCATACTCTCAACCTAACCTAACAGTGACACGCTCTTCATTCTCCCGGTCGACAAAATGCCAAGAATAAAGCCCAGATGCCCAAACGGCGAGAGAGAACCAGAAAGTTAAACCCAAGCTGGGTCCACAGAAAACCAGTCACCACTAAACTCAGGTGCAGAGACACCGAATGCCCAGTAAACACTGTCAATTTAACCCATGCAATCCCAGGCATACAGATGCCAGGTAATGATGTTTAAAAACAACATTACCGTCATAGTTACATGCCTCTCATTATCCTGGTCCATGGGAAAACACAAGCCGAGCTTGATCAACTCCGGCTGGGTCATCTCGGGGAGGGTGTTTAATGATGAAAGACCCGAAACACCCCATGATCCGAGGATGCATTACTGATGATGTGTCCCAGTGCACACCCGGTCCATTGAACCAAGTGGTGACGGACCACGATAATGAAAGGCATGGGCCAGATTCACCTGGCTTCACCACTAAGCCCCATAGAACCTCATACCTCACCACTCAAAACTCTGCAGCCTTACCTATCCCAGTCACACATATACATCCACCAGCCCAACACTCAAACCTAATCCTAAAGTCCAAGGGGGCACACACCCCCACAAACCCTCGGCACATCCCAGAGATCATGCCACACCCCCACAAACCCTAGGCACACCCCGACTAACCCTGGCCACACCCCCACAAACCCGATTACCTTTGTCAGGAGGGGCAAGATCCAAGAAAGGCAAGTGTTGGACCTGGTTAATGAAGGCGTGGGCCAGATCAAAGTGGCAGGGTCGCGTGAAATTGAATCTCAAGTGA
Organism: Mobula birostris; assembly: GCF_030028105.1. Lineage (NCBI taxonomy): Eukaryota > Metazoa > Chordata > Chondrichthyes > Myliobatiformes > Myliobatidae > Mobula > Mobula birostris. Next base: position 36,075 of record NW_027274095.1, read on the forward strand.
GGAGATCAAAAAGCACAAGAGGGCTGATTTGCCCACTGCCCGCATACTCTCAACCTAACCTAACAGTGACACGCTCTTCATTCTCCCGGTCGACAAAATGCCAAGAATAAAGCCCAGATGCCCAAACGGCGAGAGAGAACCAGAAAGTTAAACCCAAGCTGGGTCCACAGAAAACCAGTCACCACTAAACTCAGGTGCAGAGACACCGAATGCCCAGTAAACACTGTCAATTTAACCCATGCAATCCCAGGCATACAGATGCCAGGTAATGATGTTTAAAAACAACATTACCGTCATAGTTACATGCCTCTCATTATCCTGGTCCATGGGAAAACACAAGCCGAGCTTGATCAACTCCGGCTGGGTCATCTCGGGGAGGGTGTTTAATGATGAAAGACCCGAAACACCCCATGATCCGAGGATGCATTACTGATGATGTGTCCCAGTGCACACCCGGTCCATTGAACCAAGTGGTGACGGACCACGATAATGAAAGGCATGGGCCAGATTCACCTGGCTTCACCACTAAGCCCCATAGAACCTCATACCTCACCACTCAAAACTCTGCAGCCTTACCTATCCCAGTCACACATATACATCCACCAGCCCAACACTCAAACCTAATCCTAAAGTCCAAGGGGGCACACACCCCCACAAACCCTCGGCACATCCCAGAGATCATGCCACACCCCCACAAACCCTAGGCACACCCCGACTAACCCTGGCCACACCCCCACAAACCCGATTACCTTTGTCAGGAGGGGCAAGATCCAAGAAAGGCAAGTGTTGGACCTGGTTAATGAAGGCGTGGGCCAGATCAAAGTGGCAGGGTCGCGTGAAATTGAATCTCAAGTGAGGAGATCAAAAAGCACAAGAGGGCTGATTTGCCCACTGCCCGCATACTCTCAACCTAACCTAACAGTGACACGCTCTTCATTCTCCCGGTCGACAAAATGCCAAGAATAAAGCCCAGATGCCCAAACGGCGAGAGAGAACCAGAAAGTTAAACCCAAGCTGGGTCCACAGAAAACCAGTCACCACTAAACTCAGGTGCAGAGACACCGAATGCCCAGTAAACACTGTCAATTTAACCCATGCAATCCCAGGCATACAGATGCCAGGTAATGATGTTTAAAAACAACATTACCGTCATAGTTACATGCCTCTCATTATCCTGGTCCATGGGAAAACACAAGCCGAGCTTGATCAACTCCGGCTGGGTCATCTCGGGGAGGGTGTTTAATGATGAAAGACCCGAAACACCCCATGATCCGAGGATGCATTACTGATGATGTGTCCCAGTGCACACCCGGTCCATTGAACCAAGTGGTGACGGACCACGATAATGAAAGGCATGGGCCAGATTCACCTGGCTTCACCACTAAGCCCCATAGAACCTCATACCTCACCACTCAAAACTCTGCAGCCTTACCTATCCCAGTCACACATATACATCCACCAGCCCAACACTCAAACCTAATCCTAAAGTCCAAGGGGGCACACACCCCCACAAACCCTCGGCACATCCCAGAGATCATGCCACACCCCCACAAACCCTAGGCACACCCCGACTAACCCTGGCCACACCCCCACAAACCCGATTACCTTTGTCAGGAGGGGCAAGATCCAAGAAAGGCAAGTGTTGGACCTGGTTAATGAAGGCGTGGGCCAGATCAAAGTGGCAGGGTCGCGTGAAATTGAATCTCAAGTGAGGAGATCAAAAAGCACAAGAGGGCTGATTTGCCCACTGCCCGCATACTCTCAACCTAACCTAACAGTGACACGCTCTTCATTCTCCCGGTCGACAAAATGCCAAGAATAAAGCCCAGATGCCCAAACGGCGAGAGAGAACCAGAAAGTTAAACCCAAGCTGGGTCCACAGAAAACCAGTCACCACTAAACTCAGGTGCAGAGACACCGAATGCCCAGTAAACACTGTCAATTTAACCCATGCAATCCCAGGCATACAGATGCCAGGTAATGATGTTTAAAAACAACATTACCGTCATAGTTACATGCCTCTCATTATCCTGGTCCATGGGAAAACACAAGCCGAGCTTGATCAACTCCGGCTGGGTCATCTCGGGGAGGGTGTTTAATGATGAAAGACCCGAAACACCCCATGATCCGAGGATGCATTACTGATGATGTGTCCCAGTGCACACCCGGTCCATTGAACCAAGTGGTGACGGACCACGATAATGAAAGGCATGGGCCAGATTCACCTGGCTTCACCACTAAGCCCCATAGAACCTCATACCTCACCACTCAAAACTCTGCAGCCTTACCTATCCCAGTCACACATATACATCCACCAGCCCAACACTCAAACCTAATCCTAAAGTCCAAGGGGGCACACACCCCCACAAACCCTCGGCACATCCCAGAGATCATGCCACACCCCCACAAACCCTAGGCTCCTAAAGTCCAAGGGGGCACACACCCCCACAAACCCTCGGCACATCCCAGAGATCATGCCACACCCCCACAAACCCTAGGCACACCCCGACTAACCCTGGCCACTCCCCCACAAACCCGATTACCTTTGTCAGGAGGGGCAAGATCCAAGAAAGGCAAGTGTTGGACCTGGTTAATGAAGGCGTGGGCCAGATCAAAGTGGCAGGGTCGCGTGAAATTGAATCTCGAGTGAGGAGATCAAAAAGCACAAGAGGGCTGATTTGCCCACTGCCCGCATACTCTCAACCTAACCTAACAGTGACACGCTCTTCATTCTCCCGGTCGACAAAATGCCAAGAACAAAGCCCAGATGCCCAAACGGCAAGAGAGAACCAGAAAGTTAAACCCAAGCTGGGTCCACAGAAAACAAGTCACCACTAAACTCAGGTGCAGAGACACCGAATGCCCAGTAAGCACTGTCAATTTAACCCATGCATCCCCAGGCATACAGATGCCAGGTAATGATGTTTAAAAACGTCATTACCCTCATAGTTACATGCCTCTCATTATCCTGGTCCATGGGAAAACACAAGCCGAGCTTGATCAACTCCGGCTGGGTCATCTCGGGGAGGGTGTTTAATGATGAAAGACCCGAAACACCCCATGATCCGAGGATGCATTACTGATGATGTGTTCCAGTGCACACCCGGTCCATTGAACCAAGTGGTGTCGGACCACGATAATGAAAGGCATGGGCCAGATTCACCTGGCTTGACCACATGAGCCTATGCGCCACAGCACCTCATACCTCACCACTCCAAACTCTGCAGCCTTACCTATCCCAGTCACACATATACATCCACCAGCCCAACACTCAAACCTAATCCTAAAGTCCAAGGGGGCACACACCCCCACAAACCCTCGGCACATCCCAGAGATGATGCCACACCCCCACAAACCCTAGGCACACCCCGACTAACCCTGGCCACTCCCCCACAAACCCGATTACCTTTGTCAGGAGGGGCAAGATCCAAGAAAGGCAAGTGTTGGACCTGGTTAATGAAGGCGTGGGCCAGATCAAAGTGGCAGGGTCGCGTGAAATTGAATCTCGAGTGAGGAGATCAAAAAGCACAAGAGGGCTGATTTGCCCACTGCCCGCATACTCTCAACCTAACCCTAACCCTAACCCTAACCCTAACCCTAACCCTAACCCTAACCCTAACCCTAACCCTAACCCTAACCCTAACCCTAACCCTAACCCTAACCCATACTCTCAACCTAACCCTAACCCTAACCCTAACCCTAGCTTCACCACACAAGCCTAAGCCCAATAGCACCTCATACCTCACCACTCCAAACTCTGCAGCCTTACCTATCCCAGTCACACATATACATCCACCACCCCAACACTCAAACCTAATCCTCAAGTCCAAGGGGGCACACACCCCCACAAACCCTCGGCACATCCCAGAGATCATGCCACACCCCCACAAACCCTAGGCACACCCCGACTAACCCTGGCCACTCCCCCACAAACCCGATTACCTTTGTCAGGAGGGGCAAGATCCAAGAAAGGCAAGTGTTGGACCTGGTTAATGAAGGCGTGGGCCAGATCAAAGTGGCAGGGTCGCGTGAAATTGAATCTCAAGTGAGGAGATCAAAAAGCACAAGAGGGCTGATTTGCCCACTGCCCGCATACTCTCAACCTAACCTAACAGTGACACGCTCTTCATTCTCCCGGTCGACAAAATGCCAAGAACAAAGCCCGGATGCCCAAACGGCAAGAGAGAACCAGAAAGTTAAACCCAAGCTGGGTCCACAGAAAACAAGCCACCACTAAACTCAGGTGCAGAGACACCGAATGCCCAGTAAACACTGTCAATTTAACCCATGCATCCCCAGGCATACAGATGCCAGGTAATGATGTTTAAAAACGTCATTACCCTCATAGTTACATGCCTCTCATTATCCTGGTCCATGGGAAAACACAAGCCGAGCTTGATCAACTCCGGCTGGGTCATCTCGGGGAGGGTGTTTAATGATGAAAGACCCGAAACACCCCATGATCCGAGGATGCATTACTGATGATGTGTCCCAGTGCACACCTGGTCCATTGAACCAAGTGGTGTCGGACCATGATAATGAAAGGCATGGGCCAGATTCACCTAGCTTCACCACACAAGCCTAAGCCCAATAGCACCTCATACCTCACCACTCAAAACTCTGCAGCCTTACCTATCCCAGTCACACATATACATCCACCAGCCCAACACTCAAACCTAATCCTAAAGTCCAAGGGGGCACACACCCCCACAAACCCTCGGCACATCCCAGAGATCATGCCACACCCCCACAGGCCCTGGGCACACCCCGACTAACCCTGGCCACTCCCCCACAAACCCGATTATCTTTGTCAGGAGGGGCAAGATCCAAGAAAGGCAAGTGTTGGATCTGGTTGGTGAAGGCGTGGGCCAGATCAAAGTGGCAGGGTCGAGTGAAATTGAATCTCAAGTGAGGAGATCAAAAAGCACAAGAGGGCTGATTTGCCCACTGCCCGCATACTCTCAACCTAACCCTAACCCTAACCCTAACCCTAGCTTCACCACACAAGCCTAAGCCCAATAGCACCTCATACCTCACCACTCCAAACTCTGCAGCCTTACCTATCCCAGTCACACATATACATCCACCACCCCAACACTCAAACCTAATCCTCAAGTCCAAGGGGGCACACACCCCCACAAACCCTCGGCACATCCCAGAGATCATGCCACACCCCCACAAACCCTAGGCACACCCCGACTAACCCTGGCCACTCCCCCACAAACCCGATTACCTTTGTCAGGAGGGGCAAGATCCAAGAAAGGCAAGTGTTGGACCTGGTTAATGAAGGCGTGGGCCAGATCAAAGTGGCAGGGTCGCGTGAAATTGAATCTCAAGTGAGGAGATCAAAAAGCACAAGAGGGCTGATTTGCCCACTGCCCGCATACTCTCAACCTAACCTAACAGTGACACGCTCTTCATTCTCCCGGTCGACAAAATGCCAAGAACAAAGCCCGGATGCCCAAACGGCAAGAGAGAACCAGAAAGTTAAACCCAAGCTGGGTCCACAGAAAACAAGCCACCACTAAACTCAGGTGCAGAGACACCGAATGCCCAGTAAACACTGTCAATTTAACCCATGCATCCCCAGGCATACAGATGCCAGGTAATGATGTTTAAAAACGTCATTACCCTCATAGTTACATGCCTCTCATTATCCTGGTCCATGGGAAAACACAAGCCGAGCTTGATCAACTCCGGCTGGGTCATCTCGGGGAGGGTGTTTAATGATGAAAGACCCGAAACACCCCATGATCCGAGGATGCATTACTGATGATGTGTCCCAGTGCACACCCGGTCCATTGAACCAAGTGGTGTCGGACCATGATAATGAAAGGCATGGGCCAGATTCACCTAGCTTCACCACACAAGCCTAAGCCCAATAGCACCTCATACCTCACCACTCAAAACTCTGCAGCCTTACCTATCCCAGTCACACATATACATCCACCAGCCCAACACTCAAACCTAATCCTAAAGTCCAAGGGGGCACACACCCCCACAAACCCTCGGCACATCCCAGAGATCATGCCACACCCCCACAGGCCCTGGGCACACCCCGACTAACCCTGGCCACTCCCCCACAAACCCGATTATCTTTGTCAGGAGGGGCAAGATCCAAGAAAGGCAAGTGTTGGATCTGGTTGGTGAAGGCGTGGGCCAGATCAAAGTGGCAGGGTCGAGTGAAATTGAATCTCAAGTGAGGAGATCAAAAAGCACAAGAGGGCTGATTTGCCCACTGCCCGCATACTCTCAACCTAACCCTAACCCTAACCCTAACCCTAGCTTCACCACACAAGCCTAAGCCCAATAGCACCTCATACCTCACCACTCCAAACTCTGCAGCCTTACCTATCCCAGTCACACATATACATCCACCACCCCAACACTCAAACCTAATCCTCAAGTCCAAGGGGGCACACACCCCCACAAACCCTCGGCACATCCCAGAGATCATGCCACACCCCCACAAACCCTAGGCACACCCCGACTAACCCTGGCCACTCCCCCACAAACCCGATTACCTTTGTCAGGAGGGGCAAGATCCAAGAAAGGCAAGTGTTGGACCTGGTTAATGAAGGCGTGGGCCAGATCAAAGTGGCAGGGTCGCGTGAAATTGAATCTCAAGTGAGGAGATCAAAAAGCACAAGAGGGCTGATTTGCCCACTGCCCGCATACTCTCAACCTAACCTAACAGTGACACGCTCTTCATTCTCCCGGTCGACAAAATGCCAAGAACAAAGCCCGGATGCCCAAACGGCAAGAGAGAACCAGAAAGTTAAACCCAAGCTGGGTCCACAGAAAACAAGCCACCACTAAACTCAGGTGCAGAGACACCGAATGCCCAGTAAACACTGTCAATTTAACCCATGCATCCCCAGGCATACAGATGCCAGGTAATGATGTTTAAAAACGTCATTACCCTCATAGTTACATGCCTCTCATTATCCTGGTCCATGGGAAAACACAAGCCGAGCTTGATCAACTCCGGCTGGGTCATCTCGGGGAGGGTGTTTAATGATGAAAGACCCGAAACACCCCATGATCCGAGGATGCATTACTGATGATGTGTCCCAGTGCACACCCGGTCCATTGAACCAAGTGGTGTCGGACCATGATAATGAAAGGCATGGGCCAGATTCACCTAGCTTCACCACACAAGCCTAAGCCCAATAGCACCTCATACCTCACCACTCAAAACTCTGCAGCCTTACCTATCCCAGTCACACATATACATCCACCAGCCCAACACTCAAACCTAATCCTAAAGTCCAAGGGGGCACACACCCCCACAAACCCTCGGCACATCCCAGAGATCATGCCACACCCCCACAAACCCTAGGCACACCCCGACTAACCCTGGCCACTCCCCCACAAACCCGATTATCTTTGTCAGGAGGGGCAAGATCCAAGAAAGGCAAGTGTTGGATCTGGTTAATGAAGGCGTGGGCCAGATCAAAGTGGCAGGGTCGAGTGAAATTGAATCTCAAGTGAGGAGATCAAAAAGCACAAGAGGGCTGATTTGCCCACTGCCCGCATACTCTCAACCTAACCCTAACCCTAACCCTAACCCTAGCTTCACCACACAAGCCTAAGCCCAATAGCACCTCATACCTCACCACTCCAAACTCTGCAGCCTTACCTATCCCAGTCACACATATACATCCACCACCCCAACACTCAAACCTAATCCTCAAGTCCAAGGGGGCACACACCCCCACAAACCCTCGGCACATCCCAGAGATCATGCCACACCCCCACAAACCCTAGGCACACCCCGACTAACCCTGGCCACTCCCCCACAAACCCGATTACCTTTGTCAGGAGGGGCAAGATCCAAGAAAGGCAAGTGTTGGACCTGGTTAATGAAGGCGTGGGCCAGATCAAAGTGGCAGGGTCGCGTGAAATTGAATCTCAAGTGAGGAGATCAAAAAGCACAAGAGGGCTGATTTGCCCACTGCCCGCATACTCTCAACCTAACCTAACAGTGACACGCTCTTCATTCTCCCGGTCGACAAAATGCCAAGAACAAAGCCCGGATGCCCAAACGGCAAGAGAGAACCAGAAAGTTAAACCCAAGCTGGGTCCACAGAAAACAAGCCACCACTAAACTCAGGTGCAGAGACACCGAATGCCCAGTAAACACTGTCAATTTAACCCATGCATCCCCAGGCATACAGATGCCAGGTAATGATGTTTAAAAACGTCATTACCCTCATAGTTACATGCCTCTCATTATCCTGGTCCATGGGAAAACACAAGCCGAGCTTGATCAACTCCGGCTGGGTCATCTCGGGGAGGGTGTTTAATGATGAAAGACCCGAAACACCCCATGATCCGAGGATGCATTACTGATGATGTGTCCCAGTGCACACCCGGTCCATTGAACCAAGTGGTGTCGGACCATGATAATGAAAGGCATGGGCCAGATTCACCTAGCTTCACCACACAAGCCTAAGCCCAATAGCACCTCATACCTCACCACTCAAAACTCTGCAGCCTTACCTATCCCAGTCACACATATACATCCACCAGCCCAACACTCAAACCTAATCCTAAAGTCCAAGGGGGCACACACCCCCACAAACCCTCGGCACATCCCAGAGATCATGCCACACCCCCACAAACCCTAGGCACACCCCGACTAACCCTGGCCACTCCCCCACAAACCCGATTATCTTTGTCAGGAGGGGCAAGATCCAAGAAAGGCAAGTGTTGGATCTGGTTAATGAAGGCGTGGGCCAGATCAAAGTGGCAGGGTCGAGTGAAATTGAATCTCAAGTGAGGAGATCAAAAAGCACAAGAGGGCTGATTTGCCCACTGCCCGCATACTCTCAACCTAACCCTAACCCTAACCCTAACCCTAGCTTCACCACACAAGCCTAAGCCCAATAGCACCTCATACCTCACCACTCCAAACTCTGCAGCCTTACCTATCCCAGTCACACATATACATCCACCACCCCAACACTCAAACCTAATCCTCAAGTCCAAGGGGGCACACACCCCCACAAACCCTCGGCACATCCCAGAGATCATGCCACACCCCCACAAACCCTAGGCACACCCCGACTAACCCTGGCCACTCCCCCACAAACCCGATTACCTTTGTCAGGAGGGGCAAGATCCAAGAAAGGCAAGTGTTGGACCTGGTTAATGAAGGCGTGGGCCAGATCAAAGTGGCAGGGTCGCGTGAAATTGAATCTCAAGTGAGGAGATCAAAAAGCACAAGAGGGCTGATTTGCCCACTGCCCGCATACTCTCAACCTAACCCCGCATACTCTCAACCTAACCTAACAGTGACACGCTCTTCATTCTCCCGGTCGACAAAATGCCAAGAATAAAGCCCAGATGCCCAAACGGCGAGAGAGAACCAGAAAGTTAAACCCAAGCTGGGTCCACAGAAAACCAGTCACCACTAAACTCAGGTGCAGAGACACCGAATGCCCAGTAAACACTGTCAATTTAACCCATGCAATCCCAGGCATACAGATGCCGGGTAATGATGTTTAAAAACAACATTACCCTCATAGTTACATGCCTCTCATTATCCTGGTCCATGGGAAAACACAAGCCGAGCTTGATCAACTCCGGCTGGGTCATCTCGGGGAGGGTGTTTAATGATGAAAGACCCGAAACACCCGATGATCCGAGGATGCATTACTGATGATGTGTCCCAGTGCACACCCGGTCCATTGAACCAAGTGGTGTCGGACCACGATAATGAAAGGCATGGGCCAGATTCACCTGGCTTCACCACATGAGCCTAAGCCCAATAGCACCTCATACCTCACCACTCAAAACTCTGCAGCCTTACCTCTCCCAGTCACACATATACATCCACCAGCCCAACACTCAAACCTAATCCTAAAGTCCAAGGGGGCACTCACCCCCACAAACCCTCGGCACATCCCAGAGATCATGCCACACCCCCACAAACCCTAGGCACACCCCGACTAACCCTGGCCACTCCCCCACAAACACGATTACCTTTGTCAGGAGGGGCAAGATCCAAGAAAGGCAAGTGTTGGACCTGGTTAATGAAGGCGTGGGCCAGATCAAAGTGGCAGGGTCGCGTGAAATTGAATCTCAAGTCAGGAGATCAAAAAGCACAAGAGGGCTGATTTGCCCACTGCCCGCATACTCTCAACCTAACCTAACAGTGACACGCTCTTCATTCTCCCGGTCGACAAAATGCCAAGAATAAAGCCCAGATGCCCAAACGGCGAGAGAGAACCAGAAAGTTAAACCCAAGCTGGGTCCACAGAAAACCAGTCACCACTAAACTCAGGTGCAGAGACACCGAATGCCCAGTAAACACTGTCAATTTAACCCATGCAATCCCAGGCATACAGATGCCAGGTAATGATGTTTAAAAACAACATTACCATCATAGTTACATGTCTCTCATTATCCTGGTCCATGGGAAAACACAAGCCGAGCTTGATCAACTCCGGCTGGGTCATCTCGGGGAGGGTGTTTAATGATGAAAGACCCGAAACACCCCATGATCCGAGGATGCATTACTGATGATGTGTCCCAGTGCACACCCGGTCCATAGAACCAAGTGGTGTCGGACCATGATAATGAAAGGCATGGGCCAGATTCACCTGGCTTGACCACAGGGGCCTATGCGCCACAGCACCTCATACCTCACCACTCCAAACTCTGCAGCCTTACCTATCCCAGTCACACATATACATCCACCAGCCCAACACTCAAACCTAATCCTAAAGTCCAAGGGGGCACACACCCCCACAAACCCTCGGCACATCCCACAGATCATGCCACACCCCCACAAACCCGAGGCACACCCCGACTAACCCTGGCCACTCCCCCACAAACCCGATTACCTTTGTCAGGAGGGGCAAGATCCAAGAAAGGCAAGTGTTGGACCTGGTTAATGAAGGCGTGGGCCAGATCAAAGTGGCAGGGTCGCGTGAAATTGAATCTCAAGTGAGGAGATCAAAAAGCACAAGAGGGCTGATTTGCCCACTGCCCGCATACTCTCAACCTAACCTAACAGTGACACGCTCTTCATTCTCCCGGCCGACAAAATGCCAAGAATAAAGCCCAGATGCCCAAACGGCGAGAGAGAACCAGAAAGTTAAACCCAAGCTGGGTCCACAGAAAAGCAGTCACCACTAAACTCAGGTGCAGAGACACCGAATGCCCAGTAAACACTGTCAATTTAACCCATGCAATCCCAGGCATACAGATGCCAGGTAATGATGTTTAAAAACAACATTACCATCATAGTTACATGTCTCTCATTATCCTGGTCCATGGGAAAACACAAGCCGAGCTTGATCAACTCCGGCTGGGTCATCTCGGGGAGGGTGTTTAATGATGAAAGACCCGAAACACCCCATGATCCGAGGATGCATTACTGATGATGTGTCCCAGTGCACACCCGGTCCATAGAACCAAGTGGTGTCGGACCATGATAATGAAAGGCATGGGCCAGATTCACCTGGCTTGACCACAGGGGCCTATGCGCCACAGCACCTCATACCTCACCACTCCAAACTCTGCAGCCTTACCTATCCCAGTCACACATATACATCCACCAGCCCAACACTCAAACCTAATCCTAAAGTCCAAGGGGGCACACACCCCCACAAACCCTCGGCACATCCCACAGATCATGCCACACCCCCACAAACCCGAGGCACACCCCGACTAACCCTGGCCACTCCCCCACAAACCCGATTACCTTTGTCAGGAGGGGCAAGATCCAAGAAAGGCAAGTGTTGGACCTGGTTAATGAAGGCGTGGGCCAGATCAAAGTGGCAGGGTCGCGTGAAATTGAATCTCAAGTGAGGAGATCAAAAAGCACAAGAGGGCTGATTTGCCCACTGCCCGCATACTCTCAACCTAACCTAACAGTGACACGCTCTTCATTCTCCCGGCCGACAAAATGCCAAGAATAAAGCCCAGATGCCCAAACGGCGAGAGAGAACCAGAAAGTTAAACCCAAGCTGGGTCCACAGAAAAGCAGTCACCACTAAACTCAGGTGCAGAGACACCGAATGCCCAGTAAACACTGTCAATTTAACCCATGCAATCCCAGGCATACAGATGCCAGGTAATGATGTTTAAAAACAACATTACCATCATAGTTACATGTCTCTCATTATCCTGGTCCATGGGAAAACACAAGCCGAGCTTGATCAACTCCGGCTGGGTCATCTCGGGGAGGGTGTTTAATGATGAAAGACCCGAAACACCCCATGATCCGAGGATGCATTACTGATGATGTGTCCCAGTGCACACCCGGTCCATAGAACCAAGTGGTGTCGGACCATGATAATGAAAGGCATGGGCCAGATTCACCTGGCTTGACCACAGGGGCCTATGCGCCACAGCACCTCATACCTCACCACTCCAAACTCTGCAGCCTTACCTATCCCAGTCACACATATACATCCACCAGCCCAACACTCAAACCTAATCCTAAAGTCCAAGGGGGCACACACCCCCACAAACCCTCGGCACATCCCACAGATCATGCCACACCCCCACAAACCCGAGGCACACCCCGACTAACCCTGGCCACTCCCCCACAAACCCGATTACCTTTGTCAGGAGGGGCAAGATCCAAGAAAGGCAAGTGTTGGACCTGGTTAATGAAGGCGTGGGCCAGATCAAAGTGGCAGGGTCGCGTGAAATTGAATCTCAAGTGAGGAGATCAAAAAGCACAAGAGGGCTGATTTGCCCACTGCCCGCATACTCTCAACCTAACCTAACAGTGACACGCTCTTCATTCTCCCGGCCGACAAAATGCCAAGAATAAAGCCCAGATGCCCAAACGGCGAGAGAGAACCAGAAAGTTAAACCCAAGCTGGGTCCACAGAAAAGCAGTCACCACTAAACTCAGGTGCAGAGACACCGAATGCCCAGTAAACACTGTCAATTTAACCCATGCAATCCCAGGCATACAGATGCCAGGTAATGATGTTTAAAAACAACATTACCATCATAGTTACATGTCTCTCATTATCCTGGTCCATGGGAAAACACAAGCCGAGCTTGATCAACTCCGGCTGGGTCATCTCGGGGAGGGTGTTTAATGATGAAAGACCCGAAACACCCCATGATCCGAGGATGCATTACTGATGATGTGTCCCAGTGCACACCCGGTCCATAGAACCAAGTGGTGTCGGACCATGATAATGAAAGGCATGGGCCAGATTCACCTGGCTTGACCACAGGGGCCTATGCGCCACAGCACCTCATACCTCACCACTCCAAACTCTGCAGCCTTACCTATCCCAGTCACACATATACATCCACCAGCCCAACACTCAAACCTAATCCTAAAGTCCAAGGGGGCACACACCCCCACAAACCCTCGGCACATCCCACAGATCATGCCACACCCCCACAAACCCGAGGCACACCCCGACTAACCCTGGCCACTCCCCCACAAACCCGATTACCTTTGTCAGGAGGGGCAAGATCCAAGAAAGGCAAGTGTTGGACCTGGTTAATGAAGGCGTGGGCCAGATCAAAGTGGCAGGGTCGCGTGAAATTGAATCTCAAGTGAGGAGATCAAAAAGCACAAGAGGGCTGATTTGCCCACTGCCCGCATACTCTCAACCTAACCTAACAGTGACACGCTCTTCATTCTCCCGGCCGACAAAATGCCAAGAATAAAGCCCAGATGCCCAAACGGCGAGAGAGAACCAGAAAGTTAAACCCAAGCTGGGTCCACAGAAAAGCAGTCACCACTAAACTCAGGTGCAGAGACACCGAATGCCCAGTAAACACTGTCAATTTAACCCATGCAATCCCAGGCATACAGATGCCAGGTAATGATGTTTAAAAACAACATTACCATCATAGTTACATGTCTCTCATTATCCTGGTCCATGGGAAAACACAAGCCGAGCTTGATCAACTCCGGCTGGGTCATCTCGGGGAGGGTGTTTAATGATGAAAGACCCGAAACACCCCATGATCCGAGGATGCATTACTGATGATGTGTCCCAGTGCACACCCGGTCCATAGAACCAAGTGGTGTCGGACCATGATAATGAAAGGCATGGGCCAGATTCACCTGGCTTGACCACAGGGGCCTATGCGCCACAGCACCTCATACCTCACCACTCCAAACTCTGCAGCCTTACCTATCCCAGTCACACATATACATCCACCAGCCCAACACTCAAACCTAATCCTAAAGTCCAAGGGGGCACACACCCCCACAAACCCTCGGCACATCCCACAGATCATGCCACACCCCCACAAACCCGAGGCACACCCCGACTAACCCTGGCCACTCCCCCACAAACCCGATTACCTTTGTCAGGAGGGGCAAGATCCAAGAAAGGCAAGTGTTGGACCTGGTTAATGAAGGCGTGGGCCAGATCAAAGTGGCAGGGTCGCGTGAAATTGAATCTCAAGTGAGGAGATCAAAAAGCACAAGAGGGCTGATTTGCCCACTGCCCGCATACTCTCAACCTAACCTAACAGTGACACGCTCTTCATTCTCCCGGTCGACAAAATGCCAAGAACAAAGCCCAGATGCCCAAACGGCAAGAGAGAACCAGAAGGTTAAACCCAAGCTGTGTCCACAGAAAACAAGTCACCACTAAACTCAGGTGCAGAGACACCGAATGCCCAGTAAACACTGTCAATTTAACCCATGCAATCCCAGGCATACAGATGCCAGGTAATGATGTTTAAAAACAACATTACCCTCATAGTTACATGCCTCTCATTTTCCTGGTCCATGGGAAAACACAAGCCGAGCTTGATCAACTCCGGCTGGGTCATCTCGGGGAGGGTGTTTAATGATGAAAGACCCGAAACACCCCATGATCCGAGGATGCATTACTGATGATGTGTTCCAGTGCACACCCGGTCCATTGAACCAAGTGGTGTCGGACCACGATAATGAAAGGCATGGGCCAGATTCACCTGGCTTGACCACATGAGCCTATGCGCCACAGCACCTCATACCTCACCACTCCAAACTCTGCAGCCTTACCTATCCCAGTCACACATATACATCCACCAGCCCAACACTCAAACCTAATCCTAAAGTCCAAGGGGGCACACACCCCCACAAACCCTCGGCACATCCCAGAGATGATGCCACACCCCCACAAACCCTAGGCACACCCCGACTAACCCTGGCCACTCCCCCACAAACCCGATTACCTTTGTCAGGAGGGGCAAGATCCAAGAAAGGCAAGTGTTGGACCTGGTTAATGAAGGCGTGGGCCAGATCAAAGTGGCAGGGTCGCGTGAAATTGAATCTCAAGTGAGGAGATCAAAAAGCACAAGAGGGCTGATTTGCCCACTGCCCGCATACTCTCAACCTAACCCTAACCCTAACCCTAACCCTAACCCTAACCCTAACCCTAACCCTAACCCTAACCCTAACCCTAACCCTAACCCTAACCCTAACCCTAACCCTAACCCTAACCCTAACCCTACTGATGATGTGTCCCAGTGCACACCCGGTCCATTGAACCAAGTGGTGTCGGACCATGATAATGAAAGGCATGGGCCAGATTCACCTAGCTTCACCACACAAGCCTAAGCCCAATAGCACCTCATACCTCACCACTCAAAACTCTGCAGCCTTACCTATCCCAGTCACACATATACATCCACCAGCCCAACACTCAAACCTAATCCTAAAGTCCAAGGGGGCACACACCCCCACAAACCCTCGGCACATCCCAGAGATCATGCCACACCCCCACAAACCCTAGGCACACCCCGACTAACCCTGGCCACTCCCCCACAAACCCGATTATCTTTGTCAGGAGGGGCAAGATCCAAGAAAGGCAAGTGTTGGATCTGGTTAATGAAGGCGTGGGCCAGATCAAAGTGGCAGGGTCGAGTGAAATTGAATCTCAAGTGAGGAGATCAAAAAGCACAAGAGGGCTGATTTGCCCACTGCCCGCATACTCTCAACCTAACCCTAACCCTAACCCTAACCCTAGCTTCACCACACAAGCCTAAGCCCAATAGCACCTCATACCTCACCACTCCAAACTCTGCAGCCTTACCTATCCCAGTCACACATATACATCCACCACCCCAACACTCAAACCTAATCCTCAAGTCCAAGGGGGCACACACCCCCACAAACCCTCGGCACATCCCAGAGATCATGCCACACCCCCACAAACCCTAGGCACACCCCGACTAACCCTGGCCACTCCCCCACAAACCCGATTACCTTTGTCAGGAGGGGCAAGATCCAAGAAAGGCAAGTGTTGGACCTGGTTAATGAAGGCGTGGGCCAGATCAAAGTGGCAGGGTCGCGTGAAATTGAATCTCAAGTGAGGAGATCAAAAAGCACAAGAGGGCTGATTTGCCCACTGCCCGCATACTCTCAACCTAACCCTAACCCCGCATACTCTCAACCTAACCTAACAGTGACACGCTCTTCATTCTCCCGGTCGACAAAATGCCAAGAATAAAGCCCAGATGCCCAAACGGCGAGAGAGAACCAGAAAGTTAAACCCAAGCTGGGTCCACAGAAAACCAGTCACCACTAAACTCAGGTGCAGAGACACCGAATGCCCAGTAAACACTGTCAATTTAACCCATGCAATCCCAGGCATACAGATGCCGGGTAATGATGTTTAAAAACAACATTACCCTCATAGTTACATGCCTCTCATTATCCTGGTCCATGGGAAAACACAAGCCGAGCTTGATCAACTCCGGCTGGGTCATCTCGGGGAGGGTGTTTAATGATGAAAGACCCGAAACACCCGATGATCCGAGGATGCATTACTGATGATGTGTCCCAGTGCACACCCGGTCCAT
Organism: Mobula birostris; assembly: GCF_030028105.1. Classification (NCBI taxonomy): domain Eukaryota; kingdom Metazoa; phylum Chordata; class Chondrichthyes; order Myliobatiformes; family Myliobatidae; genus Mobula; species Mobula birostris. Next base: position 52,872 of record NW_027274095.1, read on the forward strand.
TGAACCAAGTGGTGTCGGACCACGATAATGAAAGGCATGGGCCAGATTCACCTGGCTTCACCACATGAGCCTAAGCCCAATAGCACCTCATACCTCACCACTCAAAACTCTGCAGCCTTACCTCTCCCAGTCACACATATACATCCACCAGCCCAACACTCAAACCTAATCCTAAAGTCCAAGGGGGCACTCACCCCCACAAACCCTCGGCACATCCCAGAGATCATGCCACACCCCCACAAACCCTAGGCACACCCCGACTAACCCTGGCCACTCCCCCACAAACACGATTACCTTTGTCAGGAGGGGCAAGATCCAAGAAAGGCAAGTGTTGGACCTGGTTAATGAAGGCGTGGGCCAGATCAAAGTGGCAGGGTCGCGTGAAATTGAATCTCAAGTCAGGAGATCAAAAAGCACAAGAGGGCTGATTTGCCCACTGCCCGCATACTCTCAACCTAACCTAACAGTGACACGCTCTTCATTCTCCCGGTCGACAAAATGCCAAGAATAAAGCCCAGATGCCCAAACGGCGAGAGAGAACCAGAAAGTTAAACCCAAGCTGGGTCCACAGAAAACCAGTCACCACTAAACTCAGGTGCAGAGACACCGAATGCCCAGTAAACACTGTCAATTTAACCCATGCAATCCCAGGCATACAGATGCCGGGTAATGATGTTTAAAAACAACATTACCCTCATAGTTACATGCCTCTCATTATCCTGGTCCATGGGAAAACACAAGCCGAGCTTGATCAACTCCGGCTGGGTCATCTCGGGGAGGGTGTTTAATGATGAAAGACCCGAAACACCCGATGATCCGAGGATGCATTACTGATGATGTGTCCCAGTGCACACCCGGTCCATTGAACCAAGTGGTGTCGGACCACGATAATGAAAGGCATGGGCCAGATTCACCTGGCTTCACCACATGAGCCTAAGCCCAATAGCACCTCATACCTCACCACTCAAAACTCTGCAGCCTTACCTCTCCCAGTCACACATATACATCCACCAGCCCAACACTCAAACCTAATCCTAAAGTCCAAGGGGGCACTCACCCCCACAAACCCTCGGCACATCCCAGAGATCATGCCACACCCCCACAAACCCTAGGCACACCCCGACTAACCCTGGCCACTCCCCCACAAACACGATTACCTTTGTCAGGAGGGGCAAGATCCAAGAAAGGCAAGTGTTGGACCTGGTTAATGAAGGCGTGGGCCAGATCAAAGTGGCAGGGTCGCGTGAAATTGAATCTCAAGTCAGGAGATCAAAAAGCACAAGAGGGCTGATTTGCCCACTGCCCGCATACTCTCAACCTAACCTAACAGTGACACGCTCTTCATTCTCCCGGTCGACAAAATGCCAAGAATAAAGCCCAGATGCCCAAACGGCGAGAGAGAACCAGAAAGTTAAACCCAAGCTGGGTCCACAGAAAACCAGTCACCACTAAACTCAGGTGCAGAGACACCGAATGCCCAGTAAACACTGTCAATTTAACCCATGCAATCCCAGGCATACAGATGCCGGGTAATGATGTTTAAAAACAACATTACCCTCATAGTTACATGCCTCTCATTATCCTGGTCCATGGGAAAACACAAGCCGAGCTTGATCAACTCCGGCTGGGTCATCTCGGGGAGGGTGTTTAATGATGAAAGACCCGAAACACCCGATGATCCGAGGATGCATTACTGATGATGTGTCCCAGTGCACACCCGGTCCATTGAACCAAGTGGTGTCGGACCACGATAATGAAAGGCATGGGCCAGATTCACCTGGCTTCACCACATGAGCCTAAGCCCAATAGCACCTCATACCTCACCACTCAAAACTCTGCAGCCTTACCTCTCCCAGTCACACATATACATCCACCAGCCCAACACTCAAACCTAATCCTAAAGTCCAAGGGGGCACTCACCCCCACAAACCCTCGGCACATCCCAGAGATCATGCCACACCCCCACAAACCCTAGGCACACCCCGACTAACCCTGGCCACTCCCCCACAAACACGATTACCTTTGTCAGGAGGGGCAAGATCCAAGAAAGGCAAGTGTTGGACCTGGTTAATGAAGGCGTGGGCCAGATCAAAGTGGCAGGGTCGCGTGAAATTGAATCTCAAGTCAGGAGATCAAAAAGCACAAGAGGGCTGATTTGCCCACTGCCCGCATACTCTCAACCTAACCTAACAGTGACACGCTCTTCATTCTCCCGGTCGACAAAATGCCAAGAACAAAGCCCAGATGCCCAAACGGCAAGAGAGAACCAGAAAGTTAAACCCAAGCTGGGTCCACAGAAAACAAGCCACCACTAAACTCAGGTGCAGAGACACCGAATGCCCAGTAAACACTGTCAATTTAACCCATGCATCCCCAGGCATACAGATGCCAGGTAATGATGTTTAAAAACGTCATTACCCTCATAGTTACATGCCTCTCATTATCCTGGTCCATGGGAAAACACAAGCCGAGCTTGATCAACTCCGGCTGGGTCATCTCGGGGAGGGTGTTTAATGATGAAAGACCCGAAACACCCCATGATCCGAGGATGCATTACTGATGATGTGTCCCAGTGCACACCCGGTCCATTGAACCAAGTGGTGTCGGACCATGATAATGAAAGGCATGGGCCAGATTCACCTAGCTTCACCACACAAGCCTAAGCCCAATAGCACCTCATACCTCACCACTCAAAACTCTGCAGCCTTACCTATCCCAGTCACACATATACATCCACCAGCCCAACACTCAAACCTAATCCTAAAGTCCAAGGGGGCACACACCCCCACAAACCCTCGGCACATCCCAGAGATCATGCCACACCCCCACAAACCCTAGGCACACCCCGACTAACCCTGGCCACTCCCCCACAAACCCGATTACCTTTGTCAGGAGGGGCAAGATCCAAGAAAGGCAAGTGTTGGACCTGGTTAATGAAGGCGTGGGCCAGATCAAAGTGGCAGGGTCGCGTGAAATTGAATCTCAAGTGAGGAGATCAAAAAGCACAAGAGGGCTGATTTGCCCACTGCCCGCATACTCTCAACCTAACCTAACAGTGACACGCTCTTCATTCTCCCGGTCGACAAAATGCCAAGAACAAAGCCCAGATGCCCAAACGGCAAGAGAGAACCAGAAAGTTAAACCCAAGCTGGGTCCACAGAAAACAAGCCACCACTAAACTCAGGTGCAGAGACACCGAATGCCCAGTAAACACTGTCAATTTAACCCATGCATCCCCAGGCATACAGATGCCAGGTAATGATGTTTAAAAACGTCATTACCCTCATAGTTACATGCCTCTCATTATCCTGGTCCATGGGAAAACACAAGCCGAGCTTGATCAACTCCGGCTGGGTCATCTCGGGGAGGGTGTTTAATGATGAAAGACCCGAAACACCCCATGATCCGAGGATGCATTACTGATGATGTGTCCCAGTGCACACCCGGTCCATTGAACCAAGTGGTGTCGGACCATGATAATGAAAGGCATGGGCCAGATTCACCTAGCTTCACCACACAAGCCTAAGCCCAATAGCACCTCATACCTCACCACTCAAAACTCTGCAGCCTTACCTATCCCAGTCACACATATACATCCACCAGCCCAACACTCAAACCTAATCCTAAAGTCCAAGGGGGCACACACCCCCACAAACCCTCGGCACATCCCAGAGATCATGCCACACCCCCACAAACCCTAGGCACACCCCGACTAACCCTGGCCACTCCCCCACAAACCCGATTACCTTTGTCAGGAGGGGCAAGATCCAAGAAAGGCAAGTGTTGGACCTGGTTAATGAAGGCGTGGGCCAGATCAAAGTGGCAGGGTCGCGTGAAATTGAATCTCAAGTGAGGAGATCAAAAAGCACAAGAGGGCTGATTTGCCCACTGCCCGCATACTCTCAACCTAACCTAACAGTGACACGCTCTTCATTCTCCCGGTCGACAAAATGCCAAGAACAAAGCCCAGATGCCCAAACGGCAAGAGAGAACCAGAAAGTTAAACCCAAGCTGGGTCCACAGAAAACAAGCCACCACTAAACTCAGGTGCAGAGACACCGAATGCCCAGTAAACACTGTCAATTTAACCCATGCATCCCCAGGCATACAGATGCCAGGTAATGATGTTTAAAAACGTCATTACCCTCATAGTTACATGCCTCTCATTATCCTGGTCCATGGGAAAACACAAGCCGAGCTTGATCAACTCCGGCTGGGTCATCTCGGGGAGGGTGTTTAATGATGAAAGACCCGAAACACCCCATGATCCGAGGATGCATTACTGATGATGTGTCCCAGTGCACACCCGGTCCATTGAACCAAGTGGTGTCGGACCATGATAATGAAAGGCATGGGCCAGATTCACCTAGCTTCACCACACAAGCCTAAGCCCAATAGCACCTCATACCTCACCACTCAAAACTCTGCAGCCTTACCTATCCCAGTCACACATATACATCCACCAGCCCAACACTCAAACCTAATCCTAAAGTCCAAGGGGGCACACACCCCCACAAACCCTCGGCACATCCCAGAGATCATGCCACACCCCCACAAACCCTAGGCACACCCCGACTAACCCTGGCCACTCCCCCACAAACCCGATTACCTTTGTCAGGAGGGGCAAGATCCAAGAAAGGCAAGTGTTGGACCTGGTTAATGAAGGCGTGGGCCAGATCAAAGTGGCAGGGTCGCGTGAAATTGAATCTCAAGTGAGGAGATCAAAAAGCACAAGAGGGCTGATTTGCCCACTGCCCGCATACTCTCAACCTAACCTAACAGTGACACGCTCTTCATTCTCCCGGTCGACAAAATGCCAAGAACAAAGCCCAGATGCCCAAACGGCAAGAGAGAACCAGAAAGTTAAACCCAAGCTGGGTCCACAGAAAACAAGCCACCACTAAACTCAGGTGCAGAGACACCGAATGCCCAGTAAACACTGTCAATTTAACCCATGCATCCCCAGGCATACAGATGCCAGGTAATGATGTTTAAAAACGTCATTACCCTCATAGTTACATGCCTCTCATTATCCTGGTCCATGGGAAAACACAAGCCGAGCTTGATCAACTCCGGCTGGGTCATCTCGGGGAGGGTGTTTAATGATGAAAGACCCGAAACACCCCATGATCCGAGGATGCATTACTGATGATGTGTCCCAGTGCACACCCGGTCCATTGAACCAAGTGGTGTCGGACCATGATAATGAAAGGCATGGGCCAGATTCACCTAGCTTCACCACACAAGCCTAAGCCCAATAGCACCTCATACCTCACCACTCAAAACTCTGCAGCCTTACCTATCCCAGTCACACATATACATCCACCAGCCCAACACTCAAACCTAATCCTAAAGTCCAAGGGGGCACACACCCCCACAAACCCTCGGCACATCCCAGAGATCATGCCACACCCCCACAAACCCTAGGCACACCCCGACTAACCCTGGCCACTCCCCCACAAACCCGATTACCTTTGTCAGGAGGGGCAAGATCCAAGAAAGGCAAGTGTTGGACCTGGTTAATGAAGGCGTGGGCCAGATCAAAGTGGCAGGGTCGCGTGAAATTGAATCTCAAGTGAGGAGATCAAAAAGCACAAGAGGGCTGATTTGCCCACTGCCCGCATACTCTCAACCTAACCTAACAGTGACACGCTCTTCATTCTCCCGGTCGACAAAATGCCAAGAACAAAGCCCAGATGCCCAAACGGCAAGAGAGAACCAGAAAGTTAAACCCAAGCTGGGTCCACAGAAAACAAGCCACCACTAAACTCAGGTGCAGAGACACCGAATGCCCAGTAAACACTGTCAATTTAACCCATGCATCCCCAGGCATACAGATGCCAGGTAATGATGTTTAAAAACGTCATTACCCTCATAGTTACATGCCTCTCATTATCCTGGTCCATGGGAAAACACAAGCCGAGCTTGATCAACTCCGGCTGGGTCATCTCGGGGAGGGTGTTTAATGATGAAAGACCCGAAACACCCCATGATCCGAGGATGCATTACTGATGATGTGTCCCAGTGCACACCCGGTCCATTGAACCAAGTGGTGTCGGACCATGATAATGAAAGGCATGGGCCAGATTCACCTAGCTTCACCACACAAGCCTAAGCCCAATAGCACCTCATACCTCACCACTCAAAACTCTGCAGCCTTACCTATCCCAGTCACACATATACATCCACCAGCCCAACACTCAAACCTAATCCTAAAGTCCAAGGGGGCACACACCCCCACAAACCCTCGGCACATCCCAGAGATCATGCCACACCCCCACAAACCCTAGGCACACCCCGACTAACCCTGGCCACTCCCCCACAAACCCGATTACCTTTGTCAGGAGGGGCAAGATCCAAGAAAGGCAAGTGTAGGACCTGGTTAATGAAGGCGTGGGCCAGATCAAAGTGGCAGGGTCGCGTGAAATTGAATCTCAAGTGAGGAGATCAAAAAGCACAAGAGGGCTGATTTGCCCACTGCCCGCATACTCTCAACCTAACCTAACAGTGACACGCTCTTCATTCTCCCGGTCGACAAAATGCCAAGAACAAAGCCCAGATGCCCAAACGGCAAGAGAGAACCAGAAAGTTAAACCCAAGCTGGGTCCACAGAAAACAAGCCACCACTAAACTCAGGTGCAGAGACACCGAATGCCCAGTAAACACTGTCAATTTAACCCATGCATCCCCAGGCATACAGATGCCAGGTAATGATGTTTAAAAACGTCATTACCCTCATAGTTACATGCCTCTCATTATCCTGGTCCATGGGAAAACACAAGCCGAGCTTGATCAACTCCGGCTGGGTCATCTCGGGGAGGGTGTTTAATGATGAAAGACCCGAAACACCCCATGATCCGAGGATGCATTACTGATGATGTGTCCCAGTGCACACCCGGTCCATTGAACCAAGTGGTGTCGGACCATGATAATGAAAGGCATGGGCCAGATTCACCTAGCTTCACCACACAAGCCTAAGCCCAATAGCACCTCATACCTCACCACTCAAAACTCTGCAGCCTTACCTATCCCAGTCACACATATACATCCACCAGCCCAACACTCAAACCTAATCCTAAAGTCCAAGGGGGCACACACCCCCACAAACCCTCGGCACATCCCAGAGATCATGCCACACCCCCACAAACCCTAGGCACACCCCGACTAACCCTGGCCACTCCCCCACAAACCCGATTACCTTTGTCAGGAGGGGCAAGATCCAAGAAAGGCAAGTGTTGGACCTGGTTAATGAAGGCGTGGGCCAGATCAAAGTGGCAGGGTCGCGTGAAATTGAATCTCAAGTGAGGAGATCAAAAAGCACAAGAGGGCTGATTTGCCCACTGCCCGCATACTCTCAACCTAACCTAACAGTGACACGCTCTTCATTCTCCCGGTCGACAAAATGCCAAGAACAAAGCCCAGATGCCCAAACGGCAAGAGAGAACCAGAAAGTTAAACCCAAGCTGGGTCCACAGAAAACAAGCCACCACTAAACTCAGGTGCAGAGACACCGAATGCCCAGTAAACACTGTCAATTTAACCCATGCATCCCCAGGCATACAGATGCCAGGTAATGATGTTTAAAAACGTCATTACCCTCATAGTTACATGCCTCTCATTATCCTGGTCCATGGGAAAACACAAGCCGAGCTTGATCAACTCCGGCTGGGTCATCTCGGGGAGGGTGTTTAATGATGAAAGACCCGAAACACCCCATGATCCGAGGATGCATTACTGATGATGTGTCCCAGTGCACACCCGGTCCATTGAACCAAGTGGTGTCGGACCATGATAATGAAAGGCATGGGCCAGATTCACCTAGCTTCACCACACAAGCCTAAGCCCAATAGCACCTCATACCTCACCACTCAAAACTCTGCAGCCTTACCTATCCCAGTCACACATATACATCCACCAGCCCAACACTCAAACCTAATCCTAAAGTCCAAGGGGGCACACACCCCCACAAACCCTCGGCACATCCCAGAGATCATGCCACACCCCCACAAACCCTAGGCACACCCCGACTAACCCTGGCCACTCCCCCACAAACCCGATTACCTTTGTCAGGAGGGGCAAGATCCAAGAAAGGCAAGTGTTGGACCTGGTTAATGAAGGCGTGGGCCAGATCAAAGTGGCAGGGTCGCGTGAAATTGAATCTCAAGTGAGGAGATCAAAAAGCACAAGAGGGCTGATTTGCCCACTGCCCGCATACTCTCAACCTAACCTAACAGTGACACGCTCTTCATTCTCCCGGTCGACAAAATGCCAAGAACAAAGCCCAGATGCCCAAACGGCAAGAGAGAACCAGAAAGTTAAACCCAAGCTGGGTCCACAGAAAACAAGCCACCACTAAACTCAGGTGCAGAGACACCGAATGCCCAGTAAACACTGTCAATTTAACCCATGCATCCCCAGGCATACAGATGCCAGGTAATGATGTTTAAAAACGTCATTACCCTCATAGTTACATGCCTCTCATTATCCTGGTCCATGGGAAAACACAAGCCGAGCTTGATCAACTCCGGCTGGGTCATCTCGGGGAGGGTGTTTAATGATGAAAGACCCGAAACACCCCATGATCCGAGGATGCATTACTGATGATGTGTCCCAGTGCACACCCGGTCCATTGAACCAAGTGGTGTCGGACCATGATAATGAAAGGCATGGGCCAGATTCACCTAGCTTCACCACACAAGCCTAAGCCCAATAGCACCTCATACCTCACCACTCAAAACTCTGCAGCCTTACCTATCCCAGTCACACATATACATCCACCAGCCCAACACTCAAACCTAATCCTAAAGTCCAAGGGGGCACACACCCCCACAAACCCTCGGCACATCCCAGAGATCATGCCACACCCCCACAAACCCTAGGCACACCCCGACTAACCCTGGCCACTCCCCCACAAACCCGATTACCTTTGTCAGGAGGGGCAAGATCCAAGAAAGGCAAGTGTTGGACCTGGTTAATGAAGGCGTGGGCCAGATCAAAGTGGCAGGGTCGCGTGAAATTGAATCTCAAGTGAGGAGATCAAAAAGCACAAGAGGGCTGATTTGCCCACTGCCCGCATACTCTCAACCTAACCCTAACCCTAATGCCACCCCAACTAAACCAGACAGCACCCCAAATAACCCAAACCACACCACACTAAGGGGCTTATATAATAGTCCTTTGCCCTACCACTAAACCTAACACCTCCAACCCTGCTACACACCCCCATAAACCCAAACCCTCACCCCATCAAGGGGCCAAATTTACCCAGTATCACCAGCAGTTAGGCTCTGATTTCAGCCCTCCCCCCTACGGCAAGGGCAACCAAACACCCCCCCCCCCCCGCAATACCATTTGCCATCCCACCCCACCGCCGTGAACACTCAACCCCCATTACCTAACTGTACCCCGGGGCATGTCCCTCCCCACACACCCCTCAATTAGCTACTGCACAGCCCCCAGATCACAGCACCCAGTCCCTATAAGAAAGTCCCCAAACCCAAAACACTATCCATAGGCAAGAACTCCACCATTTCAACTTAAACTCCAGAATGGAGGTTAAAGAGAAGGAAGATCCCAATAAAGGCAAGTCGGGGACCGAGATGATGACAACGTGGGCCAAAAACAAAGTGGCAGGGTGAAGTGATACTGCATCTCCAGTAAGAGATCCACAAACGCTAGAGGGATATTTTGCCCACTGCCCGCATACTCGCATCCTAACCCTAACCCTAAAGTCCAAGGGGGCACACACCCCCACAAACCCTCGGCACATCCCAGAGATCATGCCACACCCCCACAAACCCTAGGCACACCCCGACTAACCCTGGCCACACCCCCACAAACCCGATTACCTTTGTCAGGAGGGGCAAGATCCAAGAAAGGCAAGTGTTGGACCTGGTTAATGAAGGCGTGGGCCAGATCAAAGTGGCAGGGTCGCGTGAAATTGAATCTCAAGTGAGGAGATCAAAAAGCACAAGAGGGCTGATTTGCCCACTGCCCGCATACTCTCAACCTAACCTAACAGTGACACGCTCTTCATTCTCCCGGTCGACAAAATGCCAAGAATAAAGCCCAGATGCCCAAACGGCGAGAGAGAACCAGAAAGTTAAACCCAAGCTGGGTCCACAGAAAACCAGTCACCACTAAACTCAGGTGCAGAGACACCGAATGCCCAGTAAACACTGTCAATTTAACCCATGCAATCCCAGGCATACAGATGCCGGGTAATGATGTTTAAAAACAACATTACCCTCATAGTTACATGCCTCTCATTATCCTGGTCCATGGGAAAACACAAGCCGAGCTTGATCAACTCCGGCTGGGTCATCTCGGGGAGGGTGTTTAATGATGAAAGACCCGAAACACCCCATGATCCGAGGATGCATTACTGATGATGTGTCCCAGTGCACACCCGGTCCATTGAACCAAGTGGTGTCGGACCACGATAATGAAAGGCATGGGCCAGATTCACCTGGCTTCACCACACGAGCCTATGCGCCACAGCACCTCATACCTCACCACTCTAAATTCTGCAGCCTTACCTATCCCAGTCACATATACATCCACCAGCCCAACACTCAAACCTAATCCTAAAGTCCAAGGGGGCACACACCCCCACAAACCCTCGGCACATCCCAGAGATCATGCCACACCCCCACAAACCCTAGGCACACCCCGACTAACCCTGGCCACTCCCCCACAAACCCGATTACCTTTGTCAGGAGGGGCAAGATCCAAGAAAGGCAAGTGTTGGACCTGGTTAATGAAGGCGTGGGCCAGATCAAAGTGGCAGGGTTGCGTGAAATTGAATCTCAAGTGAGGAGATCAAAAAGCACAAGAGGGCTGATTTGCCCACTGCCCGCATACTCTCAACCTAACCTAACAGTGACACGCTCTTCATTCTCCCGGTCGACAAAATGCCAAGAACAAAGCCCAGATGCCCAAACGGCAAGAGAGAATCAGAAAGTTAAACCCAAGCTGGGTCCACAGAAAACCAGTCACCACTAAACTCAGGTGCAGAGACACCGAATGCCCAGTAAACACTGTCAATTTAACCCATGCAATCCCAGGCATACAGATGCCGGGTAATGATGTTTAAAAACAACATTACCCTCATAGGTACATGCCTCTCATTATCCTGGTCCATGGGAAAACACAAGCCGAGCTTGATCAACTCCGGCTGGGTCATCTCGGGGAGGGTGTTTAATGATGAAAGACCCGAAACACCCGATGATCCGAGGATGCATTACTGATGATGTGTCCCAGTGCACACCCGGTCCATTGAACCAAGTGGTGTCGGACCACGATAATGAAAGGCATGGGCCAGATTCACCTGGCTTCACCACTAAGCCCCATAGAACCTCATACCTCACCACTCAAAACTCTGCAGCCTTACCTATCCCAGTCACACATATACATCCACCAGCCCAACACTCAAACCTAAACCTAAAGTCCAAGGGGGCACACACCCCCACAAACCCTCGGCACATCCCACAGATCATGCCACACCCCCACAAACCCTAGGCACACCCCGACTAACCCTGGCCACTCCCCCACAAACCCGATTACCTTTGTCAGGAGGGGCAAGATCCAAGAAAGGCAAGTGTTGGACCTGGTTAATGAAGGCGTGGGCCATATCAAAGTGGCAGGGTCGCGTGAAATTGAATCTCAAGTGAGGAGATCAAAGAGCACAAGAGGGCTGATTTGCCCACTGCCCGCATACTCTCAACCTAACCTAACAGTGACACGCTCTTCATTCTCCCGGTCGACAAAATGCCAAGAACAAAGCCCAGATGCCCAAACGGCAAGAGAGAATCAGAAAGTTAAACCCAAGCTGGGTCCACAGAAAACCAGTCACCACTAAACTCAGGTGCAGAGACACCGAATGCCCAGTAAACACTGTCAATTTAACCCATGCAATCCCAGGCATACAGATGCCGGGTAATGATGTTTAAAAACAACATTACCCTCATAGGTACATGCCTCTCATTATCCTGGTCCATGGGAAAACACAAGCCGAGCTTGATCAACTCCGGCTGGGTCATCTCGGGGAGGGTGTTTAATGATGAAAGACCCGAAACACCCGATGATCCGAGGATGCATTACTGATGATGTGTCCCAGTGCACACCCGGTCCATTGAACCAAGTGGTGTCGGACCACGATAATGAAAGGCATGGGCCAGATTCACCTGGCTTCACCACTAAGCCCCATAGAACCTCATACCTCACCACTCAAAACTCTGCAGCCTTACCTATCCCAGTCACACATATACATCCACCAGCCCAACACTCAAACCTAAACCTAAAGTCCAAGGGGGCACACACCCCCACAAACCCTCGGCACATCCCACAGATCATGCCACACCCCCACAAACCCTAGGCACACCCCGACTAACCCTGGCCACTCCCCCACAAACCCGATTACCTTTGTCAGGAGGGGCAAGATCCAAGAAAGGCAAGTGTTGGACCTGGTTAATGAAGGCGTGGGCCATATCAAAGTGGCAGGGTCGCGTGAAATTGAATCTCAAGTGAGGAGATCAAAGAGCACAAGAGGGCTGATTTGCCCACTGCCCGCATACTCTCAACCTAACCTAACAGTGACACGCTCTTCATTCTCCCGGTCGACAAAATGCCAAGAACAAAGCCCAGATGCCCAAACGGCAAGAGAGAATCAGAAAGTTAAACCCAAGCTGGGTCCACAGAAAACCAGTCACCACTAAACTCAGGTGCAGAGACACCGAATGCCCAGTAAACACTGTCAATTTAACCCATGCAATCCCAGGCATACAGATGCCGGGTAATGATGTTTAAAAACAACATTACCCTCATAGGTACATGCCTCTCATTATCCTGGTCCATGGGAAAACACAAGCCGAGCTTGATCAACTCCGGCTGGGTCATCTCGGGGAGGGTGTTTAATGATGAAAGACCCGAAACACCCGATGATCCGAGGATGCATTACTGATGATGTGTCCCAGTGCACACCCGGTCCATTGAACCAAGTGGTGTCGGACCACGATAATGAAAGGCATGGGCCAGATTCACCTGGCTTCACCACTAAGCCCCATAGAACCTCATACCTCACCACTCAAAACTCTGCAGCCTTACCTATCCCAGTCACACATATACATCCACCAGCCCAACACTCAAACCTAAACCTAAAGTCCAAGGGGGCACACACCCCCACAAACCCTCGGCACATCCCACAGATCATGCCACACCCCCACAAACCCTAGGCACACCCCGACTAACCCTGGCCACTCCCCCACAAACCCGATTACCTTTGTCAGGAGGGGCAAGATCCAAGAAAGGCAAGTGTTGGACCTGGTTAATGAAGGCGTGGGCCATATCAAAGTGGCAGGGTCGCGTGAAATTGAATCTCAAGTGAGGAGATCAAAGAGCACAAGAGGGCTGATTTGCCCACTGCCCGCATACTCTCAACCTAACCTAACAGTGACACGCTCTTCATTCTCCCGGTCGACAAAATGCCAAGAACAAAGCCCAGATGCCCAAACGGCAAGAGAGAATCAGAAAGTTAAACCCAAGCTGGGTCCACAGAAAACCAGTCACCACTAAACTCAGGTGCAGAGACACCGAATGCCCAGTAAACACTGTCAATTTAACCCATGCAATCCCAGGCATACAGATGCCGGGTAATGATGTTTAAAAACAACATTACCCTCATAGGTACATGCCTCTCATTATCCTGGTCCATGGGAAAACACAAGCCGAGCTTGATCAACTCCGGCTGGGTCATCTCGGGGAGGGTGTTTAATGATGAAAGACCCGAAACACCCGATGATCCGAGGATGCATTACTGATGATGTGTCCCAGTGCACACCCGGTCCATTGAACCAAGTGGTGTCGGACCACGATAATGAAAGGCATGGGCCAGATTCACCTGGCTTCACCACTAAGCCCCATAGAACCTCATACCTCACCACTCAAAACTCTGCAGCCTTACCTATCCCAGTCACACATATACATCCACCAGCCCAACACTCAAACCTAAACCTAAAGTCCAAGGGGGCACACACCCCCACAAACCCTCGGCACATCCCACAGATCATGCCACACCCCCACAAACCCTAGGCACACCCCGACTAACCCTGGCCACTCCCCCACAAACCCGATTACCTTTGTCAGGAGGGGCAAGATCCAAGAAAGGCAAGTGTTGGACCTGGTTAATGAAGGCGTGGGCCATATCAAAGTGGCAGGGTCGCGTGAAATTGAATCTCAAGTGAGGAGATCAAAGAGCACAAGAGGGCTGATTTGCCCACTGCCCGCATACTCTCAACCTAACCTAACAGTGACACGCTCTTCATTCTCCCGGTCGACAAAATGCCAAGAACAAAGCCCAGATGCCCAAACGGCAAGAGAGAATCAGAAAGTTAAACCCAAGCTGGGTCCACAGAAAACCAGTCACCACTAAACTCAGGTGCAGAGACACCGAATGCCCAGTAAACACTGTCAATTTAACCCATGCAATCCCAGGCATACAGATGCCGGGTAATGATGTTTAAAAACAACATTACCCTCATAGGTACATGCCTCTCATTATCCTGGTCCATGGGAAAACACAAGCCGAGCTTGATCAACTCCGGCTGGGTCATCTCGGGGAGGGTGTTTAATGATGAAAGACCCGAAACACCCGATGATCCGAGGATGCATTACTGATGATGTGTCCCAGTGCACACCCGGTCCATTGAACCAAGTGGTGTCGGACCACGATAATGAAAGGCATGGGCCAGATTCACCTGGCTTCACCACTCGAGCCTAAGTCCCATAGCACCTCATACCTCACCACTCAAAACTCTGCAGCCTTACCTCTCCCAGTCACACATATACATCCACCAGCCCAACACTCAAACCTAATCCTAAAGTCCAAGGGGGCACACACCCCCACAAACCCTCGGCACATCCCAGAGATCATGCCACACCCCCACAAACCCTAGGCACACCCCGACTAACCCTGGCCACTCCCCCACAAACCCGATTACCTTTGGCAGGAGGGGCAAGATCCAAGAAAGGCAAGTGTTGGACCTGGTTAATGAAGGCGTGGGCCAGATCAAAGTGGCAGGGTCGCGTGAAATTGAATCTCAAGTGAGGAGATCAAAAAGCACAAGAGGGCTGATTTGCCCACTGCCCGCATACTCTCAACCTAACCTAACAGTGACACGCTCTTCATTCTCCCGGTCGACAAAATGCCAACAAAAAAGCCCAGATGCCCAAAAGGCGAGAGAGAACCAGAAAGTTAAACCCAAGCTGGGTCCACAGAAAACCAGTCACCACTAAACTCAGGTGCAGAGACACCGAATGCCCAGTAAACACTGTCAATTTAACCCATGCAATCCCAGGCATACAGATGCCAGGTAATGATGTTTAAAAACAACATTACCATCATAGTTACATGTCTCTCATTATCCTGGTCCATGGGAAAACACAAGCCGAGCTTGATCAACTCCGGCTGGGTCATCTCGGGGAGGGTGTTTAATGATGAAAGACCCGAAACACCCCATGATCCGAGGATGCATTACTGATGATGTGTCCCAGTGCACACCCGGTCCATTGAACCAAGTGGTGTCGGACCACGATAATGAAAGGCATGGGCCAGATTCACCTGGCTTCACCACTCGAGCCTAAGTCCCATAGCACCTCATACCTCACCACTCAAAACTCTGCAGCCTTACCTCTCCCAGTCACACATATACATCCACCAGCCCAACACTCAAACCTAATCCTAAAGTCCAAGGGGGCACACACCCCCACAAACCCTCGGCACATCCCAGAGATCATGCCACACCCCCACAAACCCTAGGCACACCCCGACTAACCCTGGCCACTCCCCCACAAACCCGATTACCTTTGGCAGGAGGGGCAAGATCCAAGAAAGGCAAGTGTTGGACCTGGTTAATGAAGGCGTGGGCCAGATCAAAGTGGCAGGGTCGCGTGAAATTGAATCTCAAGTGAGGAGATCAAAAAGCACAAGAGGGCTGATTTGCCCACTGCCCGCATACTCTCAACCTAACCTAACAGTGACACGCTCTTCATTCTCCCGGTCGACAAAATGCCAACAAAAAAGCCCAGATGCCCAAAAGGCGAGAGAGAACCAGAAAGTTAAACCCAAGCTGGGTCCACAGAAAACCAGTCACCACTAAACTCAGGTGCAGAGACACCGAATGCCCAGTAAACACTGTCAATTTAACCCATGCAATCCCAGGCATACAGATGCCAGGTAATGATGTTTAAAAACAACATTACCATCATAGTTACATGTCTCTCATTATCCTGGTCCATGGGAAAACACAAGCCGAGCTTGATCAACTCCGGCTGGGTCATCTCGGGGAGGGTGTTTAATGATGAAAGACCCGAAACACCCCATGATCCGAGGATGCATTACTGATGATGTGTCCCAGTGCACACCCGGTCCATTGAACCAAGTGGTGTCGGACCACGATAATGAAAGGCATGGGCCAGATTCACCTGGCTTCACCACTCGAGCCTAAGTCCCATAGCACCTCATACCTCACCACTCAAAACTCTGCAGCCTTACCTCTCCCAGTCACACATATACATCCACCAGCCCAACACTCAAACCTAATCCTAAAGTCCAAGGGGGCACACACCCCCACAAACCCTCGGCACATCCCAGAGATCATGCCACACCCCCACAAACCCTAGGCACACCCCGACTAACCCTGGCCACTCCCCCACAAACCCGATTACCTTTGGCAGGAGGGGCAAGATCCAAGAAAGGCAAGTGTTGGACCAGGTTAATGAAGGCGTGGGCCAGATCAAAGTGGCAGGGTCGCGTGAAATTGAATCTCAAGTGAGGAGATCAAAAAGCACAAGAGGGCTGATTTGCCCACTGCCCGCATACTCTCAACCTAACCCTAACCCTAACCCTAACCCTAACCCTAACCCTAACCCTAATGTGAGGAGATCAAAAAGCACAAGAGGGCTGATTTGCCCACTGCCCGCATACTCTCAACCTAACCTAACAGTGACACGCTCTTCATTCTCCCGGTCGACAAAATGCCAAGAATAAAGCCCAGATGCCCAAACGGCGAGAGAGAACCAGAAAGTTAAACCCAAGCTGGGTCCACAGAAAGCCAGTCACCACTAAACTCAGGTGCAGAGACACCGAATGCCCAGTAAACACTGTCAATTTAACCCATGCAATCCCAGGCATACAGATGCCGGGTAATGATGTTTAAAAACAACATTACCCTCATAGTTACATGCCTCTCATTATCCTGGTCCATGGGAAAACACAAGCCGAGCTTGATCAACTCCGGCTGGGTCATCTCGGGGAGGGTGTTTAATAATGATGAAAGACCCGAAACACCCCATGATCCGAGGATGCATTACTGATGATGTGTCCCAGTGCACACCCGGTCCATTGAACCAAGTGGTGTCGGACCACGATAATGAAAGGCATGGGCCAGATTCACCTGGCTTCACCACACGAGCCTATGCGCCAGAGCACCTCATACCTCACCACTCCAAACTCTGCAGCCTTACCTCTCCCAGTCACACATATACATCCACCAGCCCAACACTCAAACCTAATCCTAAAATCCAAGGGGGCACACACCCCCACAAATCCTCGGCACATCCCAGTGATCATGCCACACCCCCACAAACCCTAGGCACACCCCGACTAACCCTGGCCACTCCCCCACAAACCCGATTACCTTTGTCAGGAGGGGCAAGATCCAAGAAAGGCAAGTGTTGGACCTGGTTAATGAAGGCGTGGGCCAGATCAAAGTGGCAGGGTCGCGTGAAATTGAATCTCAAGTGAGGAGATCAAAAAGCACAAGAGGGCTGATTTGCCCACTGCCCGCATACTCTCAACCTAACCCTAACCCTAACCCTAACCCTAATGCGAACAAATGAATAGGCCACCGAAGGGGATCACCACCCAGGCACACAGACTGACCAAATTTATTAAGCCGGCGAACCCTTCCCAAGAAACGCTTCGTAAGATTGCTGCAAATGCGGACGCTTGGGCTAGGGCAACACGATTAACCTTGATTGGACATTATCAAAACAGCCTACAAGAATTGGAACTAAAATTAATTGAATCGGATCTGACTGATCGCTTACCAGAAGCCATCGCCAAAGCTATAATCTGGAACAAACGAAATCTAAAAGAAAAATTTCAAATCAAATTGGAGGACGCCCAAAAACACATTTTTGATCTGGTCTCAAGACCTGTGCCAGAACGGCAGGCCGCGGCATACCGGGCCCACGAGGGACCCCACATTTCCAACACAATGACCCCACGGACAGTAGAAACCGCATCCCAGGGGGAAGAGGGCAACAGACCCTCGACTTCCAGGGACGGCTTCTGGGTCAGCCGTGACCGGACCCGCATCACACCCGAGGCCCGGGAAAAGTCCGCCCACACTGCACCCCGTCCGTCGGCGCCGAGTAAAACGAACCTGCGTCCGGTAATTGTGCTGCGAGATTGTCTCAGACCAACAGGCCCGGACACCAACACGTGCAGTGGAAATTCCGGCACCGTCCACCGGAGGGCGCTGGAGCTGGTTAACCCTCTCGACGCCGATGCGGCCCCACCGCCCCTGCCCCTGCCACTGGGACAAAGACGCCGGGTGCGCCCCTCGGAGAGGACACAATCTAACCTGGGAGCACGGGAGCCCCAGCCCGCCATCCCCACGGCTTCACCGCCCCAGGACTCCGAGAAATCGGCACCCCACCCCACACCAGTACAGATGGGCAGACAGACAAGGGGAGCCAGTACACAAGGACCCAGCAAGTCTTCCACCCCAGGGAACCACACAGCCCGAGAGCCGCAGGACAGTGGACATACAGGAGGACAGGTAAGCCCCACTTACAACAGCCAGGAGGGTCAAATAACAAGGCACCCTAACTCTAAACAGAAGAATGTAACTTGGGAACTAAGGCCCCTCAAACCTATACTAATTATAGGGGACTCTAACATTTCCAGGATCAAAAGATGCCCTAATAAGGGTGTTCAATTGGACAGCTTTCCGGGAGCCAAATTCATCCACGCCACTGCTATCCTGGAAAAGTTAGAGCCACAGTTAGAAACTGAGAAGGTTATCCTTTCCTTTGGAATAAACAACAGGTCACACAAACCAGCAACAGCGACTAAACAACTTCAGCAACTCCTGAGAATGGCCAGCATTAAATTCCCCAATGCCAGGATCTGGGTGCCAGAGTTAAACTTTAGCCACAGTCTAACAGAGGCAGAACAAGCAACCCTGGGCCAACTAAATGAGGTTATTAGAACTAAGAATTATATCCCTGCAATCCCAGCGAGGCAGTTTAAGGTAGACACAGACCACATCCATTGGACAGAGAACACAGCCCTGACCATAGTCAAGAAGTGGATGCAGTCTTTAAACTAGAGTGGAGACAAAGCCGAGAGAGGCAGGGTCCACGACTGGGAGAGACGGTCGTGAACCTCTCCCGTACATTCATCCCTACAGAAACCCAGCACAAGGTTCTGAACAGGGGCCTCACTTTTGTACCGACTGCAAAGCTCCATAAGGAGCAGATCGAGGGGGACATGGATAAGTTCTATAGGAGATTGGTACTGGTCGACTTTTTTGGGGAGTCAGGATGTAGCAAGACCCCTTTCACCCCTCCCTCAGACTGGATGCCCAAGAGGAGGTACAGGTCAGAAGCGGTCTTACAATTTGAGAGCACACTGGAGGAGATAATAGAGAGGGAGAGAGAAGTACAGGATAAACCCAATCTAACTAGGAAGGAGAGAGCAGCCCTGAAAGAATTGAGAGAAAATATGGATATTGTTATCAAACCAGCAGATAAAGGGAGCAGCATAGTTATCATGGACAAACAGCAATACCTATTTGAGGCACACAGACAATTAAACAACACGGAGCACTACACTAAACTAAGGGAACCTATATACTGGGAAACACACACAGAGATCAGGAACATTTTGCGAGAACTAGAGAGGACTAGATACCTCGGGAAGAAGCAAGTGGACTACCTGACAGGCATACAGCCACAAGCAAGGAAGTTCTATATCCTCCCCAAAATACACAAGAGCCCAGACTCATGGACCGTTCTGGGAAGAATACCACCCGGCAGGCCCATCGTGTCAGACTGCAGCAGTGAGTCATACAGGATAGCAGAGTACATTGATGCCTTCCTTAACCCACTATCGCAGAAACACTCCAGTTACATCAAGGACACGTACCACTTTGTCCGGATAGTCAATTCCATGTCAGTGCCCCCTGAGGCCATACTCTTCACCATGGACATTGAAAGCCTGTACACCAATATAGAAACCGATAGGGGTATAGAAGCAGTGAGGGATATCCTGCAGAAGAACCCCCAGCTAGAGAGACCAGACGAGGCCTTGGTGGAACTCCTTCACCTCAGCCTGACTAAAAATGACTTTGAATTCAATAATGAATTCTACTTACAAGTCAAGGGCACAGCGATGGGAAAGAAGTTTGCTCCAGCCTATGCCAATATATACATGGCAAAGTGGGAGGAAACAGTTTATCCAAAGTGTCCCAAAAAACCCATGTGTCTCTATAGATACCTGGATGACATCTGGGGAGTGTGGACTCACTCAGAGGTAGAATTGGGGGAATTTATTCAAATCCTAAACACTCATCATCCATCCATTAAGGTTAAGGCCACAACAAATAGGGAGAAAATTGACTTCCTGGACACTACGGTATTTAAACTAGCACCAGAAAACGGCAGCCAGAAACTAGCCACCAAAGTATTCTTTAAAACCACAGACACACACACCCTCCTACACACCGGGAGCCACCATCCCAAACACACCTTCAGGGGCATTGTCAAAGGACAGCTGACCCGGTTTCATCGCATTTGCACCAGGGCAGAGGACTTCCACCAAGCCACTACTATCCTCTTCTCTGCACTTAGACACAGAGGTTACAGCAGACGGAGGCTCAGACACATCAAATCTGACTTTTTAAAAAGTATCACAAATCCCCGACCACGAGACAACACAACACAGAAACTACCCTTGATAACAGGATACAGTGGGATGGCAGTGAACATCCACAAGACAGTCAAAACACAGTTTGAAAATCTACAGGAGGAAGTGGGGACACTGGGACAATACACCATAGTTTCAGCCTTCAAAAGGGGTAGAAACTTAAAAGACATACTAGTCAGTACCAAAGTACGAACAGCGCCAAACTGCGAGGTGGGAAACTGCAGGGCGTGCATATACATCAGAATTTCAAAAAGCATACACAACAGAGCTACAGGAAAGTGGGCTGAGATAGAGCAGAGGATAACTTGCGAACAAAAGAATGTAGTATATGCAATCCAGTGTAAGCAATGCCATATCATATACATAGGGGAGACAGGCAACAGCTTGAGAACCAGACTCACAGGACACCTCAGTAATATCACAAGAGGAAATCAAAACAGACCAGTTAGTAAGCACTTCCTAGAGCATGGAATGTACTCCTTAGCAATCCTGGGCCTGGAAACCAACATAAACTGGTCAAACCTCCAAAGAAAAAGAGCAGAGAGGAGATGGATCGAAAGACTACAGACGCATTCCCCAAACGGCCTAAACGAGGCCTAAAAAACCAGGCCAGCAATATAAAATGTACTCACTGAAGGGCCAACACTGCACCCCGTAAATAAGGTTTTAAAAATTGAGAAAATTAGATAGGGAAGAAGGGGAAGATCCCCTTCAGTCACCCACCCTGAAACAAATTAAGACAGGGGACCATTAAATAGGAAAGGTTCGCCTCACTTTGGAAATAGAGCCTCACAACTAGGCCCCAGAAAAGAACCTAATTCCCCAAGTAGAGAGGAGTAAAATTAGAAATTATAACTCTACAGGAGATAACCACTAGGAAGAACAGACACGTAACGACCGGTTTAATCCAGACACAACACTTGCCCAAACGTCCTAGCTTACCCCAGGGGGAAGAATACATCCCCAGCACATGACCCTGCCCTGAAACCTAACATCTTCAGACCCCATAAACACAGATCCTCTTCTCGCCAGAGGGGCAAACTCACCCCACAACACCAGTTATACCTACGGTCGCCCAGCGGGCCCCCCTCAACCCTACCCCCCAACCTAATCCTAACATCCCGAGGACCACACACCCCAACTAAACCCTAACCCTAATTTCCAAGGGACTGGGCACCCCAACTAAACCGGACGGCACCCCAAATAACCCAAACCACACCACACTAAGGGGCTTATATAATAGCCCTCTGCCCTACCACTAAACCTAACACCTCCAACCCTACTACACACCCCCATAAACCCAAACCCTCACCCCAGCAAGGGCCCAAATTCCCACTGCCGCATACTTACATCCTGACCCCAGCCCTGACCCTAACCCTAATTTCCAAGGGATCGTGCACCCCAACTAAACCGGACAGCACCCCAAATAACCCAAACCACACCACACAAAAGGGCTTATATAATAATCCTTTGCCCTACCACTAAACCTAACACCTCCAACCCTGCCACACACCCCCACAAACCCAAACCCTCACCCCATCAAAGGGCCAGATTCACTCGGATCACCAGCAGTTAGCCTCCTATTTCAGCCCTCACATGGCCCTACCCTGAAACCTAACATCTTCACACCCCATAAACATGGGTCCTCTTCTCGCCAGAGGACTAAACTCACCCCACACCACCAGTTATACCTCCCGCTGCCCAGCAGGCCCCCCCCAACCCTACCCCCCAAACCTAATCCTATATTCCAGAGGACCACACACCCCAACTAAACCCTAACCCTAACCCTAATTTCCAATGGACCGCGCACCCCAACTAAACCGGACAGCACCCCAAATAACCCAAACCACACCACACTAAGGGGCTTATATAATAGTCCTCTGCCCTACCACTAAACCTTACACCTCCAACCCTGCTACACACATACTTGCCTTCTAACCCCAGCCCTGGCCCTAACCCTAACCCTAATTTCCAAGGGATCGGTCACCCCAACTAAACCAGACAGCACCCCAAATAACCCAAACCACACCACACTAAGGGGCTTATATAATAGTCCTTTGCCCTACCACTAAACCTAACACCTCCAACCCTGCTACACACCCCCATAAACCCAAACCTCACCCCATCAAGGGGCCAAATTTACCCAGTATCACCCAGCAGTTAGGCTCCGATTTCAGCCCTCCCCCCTACGGCAAGGGCTACCAAACACCCCCCCCCCCGCAATACCATTTGCCATCCCACCCCACCGCCGTGAACACTCAACCCCCATTGCCTAACTGTACCCCGGGGCATGTCCCTCCCCACACACCCCTCAATTAGCTACTGCACAGCCCCCAGATCACAGCACCCAGTCCCTATAAGAAAGTCCCCAAACCCAAAACACTATCCATAGGCAAGAACTCCACCATTTCAACTTAAACTCCAGAATGGAGGTTAAAGAGAAGGAAGATCCCAATAAAGGCAAGTCGGGGACCGAGATGATGACAACGTGGGCCAAAAACAAAGTGGCAGGGTGAAGTGATACTGCATCTCCAGTAAGAGATCCACAAACGCTAGAGGGATATTTTGCCCACTGCCCGCATACTCGCATCCTAACCCTAACCCTAAAGTCCAAGGGGGCACACACCCCCACAAACCCTCGGCACATCCCAGAGATCATGCCACACCCCCACAAACCCTAGGCACACCCCGACTAACCCTGGCCACACCCCCACAAACCCGATTACCTTTGTCAGGAGGGGCAAGATCCAAGAAAGGCAAGTGTTGGACCTGGTTAATGAAGGCGTGGGCCAGATCAAAGTGGCAGGGTCGCGTGAAATTGAATCTCAAGTGAGGAGATCAAAAAGCACAAGAGGGCTGATTTGCCCACTGCCCGCATACTCTCAACCTAACCCTAACCCTAACCCTAACCCTAACCCCATGATCCGAGGATGCATTACTGATGATGTGTCCCAGTGCACACCCGGTCCATTGAACCAAGTGGTGTCGGACCATGATAATGAAAGGCATGGGCCAGATTCACCTAGCTTCACCACACAAGCCTAAGCCCAATAGCACCTCATACCTCACCACTCCAAACTCTGCAGCCTTACCTATCCCAGTCACACATATACATCCACCAGCCCAACACTCAAACCTAATCCTAAAGTCCAAGGGGGCACACACCCCCACAAACCCTCGGCACATCCCACAGATCATGCCACACCCCCACAAACCCGAGGCACACCCCGACTAACCCTGGCCACTCCCCCACAAACCCGATTACCTTTGTCAGGAGGGGCAAGATCCAAGAAAGGCAAGTGTTGGACCTGGTTAATGAAGGCGTGGGCCAGATCAAAGTGGCAGGGTCGCGTGAAATTGAATCTCAAGTGAGGAGATCAAAAAGCACAAGAGGGCTGATTTGCCCACTGCCCGCATACTCTCAACCTAACCCTAACCCTAACCCTAACCCCATGATCCGAGGATGCATTACTGATGATGTGTCCCAGTGCACACCCGGTCCATTGAACCAAGTGGTGTCGGACCATGATAATGAAAGGCATGGGCCAGATTCACCTAGCTTCACCACACAAGCCTAAGCCCAATAGCACCTCATACCTCACCACTCCAAACTCTGCAGCCTTACCTATCCCAGTCACACATATACATCCACCAGCCCAACACTCAAACCTAATCCTAAAGTCCAAGGGGGCACACACCCCCACAAACCCTCGGCACATCCCACAGATCATGCCACACCCCCACAAACCCGAGGCACACCCCGACTAACCCTGGCCACTCCCCCACAAACCCGATTACCTTTGTCAGGAGGGGCAAGATCCAAGAAAGGCAAGTGTTGGACCTGGTTAATGAAGGCGTGGGCCAGATCAAAGTGGCAGGGTCGCGTGAAATTGAATCTCAAGTGAGGAGATCAAAAAGCACAAGAGGGCTGATTTGCCCACTGCCCGCATACTCTCAACCTAACCCTAACCCTAACCCTAACCCTAATGTGAGGAGATCAAAAAGCACAAGAGGGCTGATTTGCCCACTGCCCGCATACTCTCAACCTAACCTAACAGTGACACGCTCTTCATTCTCCCGGTCGACAAAATGCCAACAAAAAAGCCCAGATGCCCAAAAGGCGAGAGAGAACCAGAAAGTTAAACCCAAGCTGGGTCCACAGAAAACCAGTCACCACTAAACTCAGGTGCAGAGACACCGAATGCCCAGTAAACACTGTCAATTTAACCCATGCAATCCCAGGCATACAGATGCCAGGTAATGATGTTTAAAAACAACATTACCATCATAGTTACATGTCTCTCATTATCCTGGTCCATGGGAAAACACAAGCCGAGCTTGATCAACTCCGGCTGGGTCATCTCGGGGAGGGTGTTTAATGATGAAAGACCCGAAACACCCCATGATCCGAGGATGCATTACTGATGATGTGTCCCAGTGCACACCCGGTCCATTGAACCAAGTGGTGTCGGACCACGATAATGAAAGGCATGGGCCAGATTCACCTGGCTTCACCACTCGAGCCTAAGTCCCATAGCACCTCATACCTCACCACTCAAAACTCTGCAGCCTTACCTCTCCCAGTCACACATATACATCCACCAGCCCAACACTCAAACCTAATCCTAAAGTCCAAGGGGGCACACACCCCCACAAACCCTCGGCACATCCCAGAGATCATGCCACACCCCCACAAACCCTAGGCACACCCCGACTAACCCTGGCCACTCCCCCACAAACCCGATTACCTTTGGCAGGAGGGGCAAGATCCAAGAAAGGCAAGTGTTGGACCTGGTTAATGAAGGCGTGGGCCAGATCAAAGTGGCAGGGTCGCGTGAAATTGAATCTCAAGTGAGGAGATCAAAAAGCACAAGAGGGCTGATTTGCCCACTGCCCGCATACTCTCAACCTAACCTAACAGTGACACGCTCTTCATTCTCCCGGTCGACAAAATGCCAACAAAAAAGCCCAGATGCCCAAAAGGCGAGAGAGAACCAGAAAGTTAAACCCAAGCTGGGTCCACAGAAAACCAGTCACCACTAAACTCAGGTGCAGAGACACCGAATGCCCAGTAAACACTGTCAATTTAACCCATGCAATCCCAGGCATACAGATGCCAGGTAATGATGTTTAAAAACAACATTACCATCATAGTTACATGTCTCTCATTATCCTGGTCCATGGGAAAACACAAGCCGAGCTTGATCAACTCCGGCTGGGTCATCTCGGGGAGGGTGTTTAATGATGAAAGACCCGAAACACCCCATGATCCGAGGATGCATTACTGATGATGTGTCCCAGTGCACACCCGGTCCATTGAACCAAGTGGTGTCGGACCACGATAATGAAAGGCATGGGCCAGATTCACCTGGCTTCACCACTCGAGCCTAAGTCCCATAGCACCTCATACCTCACCACTCAAAACTCTGCAGCCTTACCTCTCCCAGTCACACATATACATCCACCAGCCCAACACTCAAACCTAATCCTAAAGTCCAAGGGGGCACACACCCCCACAAACCCTCGGCACATCCCAGAGATCATGCCACACCCCCACAAACCCTAGGCACACCCCGACTAACCCTGGCCACTCCCCCACAAACCCGATTACCTTTGGCAGGAGGGGCAAGATCCAAGAAAGGCAAGTGTTGGACCTGGTTAATGAAGGCGTGGGCCAGATCAAAGTGGCAGGGTCGCGTGAAATTGAATCTCAAGTGAGGAGATCAAAAAGCACAAGAGGGCTGATTTGCCCACTGCCCGCATACTCTCAACCTAACCTAACAGTGACACGCTCTTCATTCTCCCGGTCGACAAAATGCCAACAAAAAAGCCCAGATGCCCAAAAGGCGAGAGAGAACCAGAAAGTTAAACCCAAGCTGGGTCCACAGAAAACCAGTCACCACTAAACTCAGGTGCAGAGACACCGAATGCCCAGTAAACACTGTCAATTTAACCCATGCAATCCCAGGCATACAGATGCCAGGTAATGATGTTTAAAAACAACATTACCATCATAGTTACATGTCTCTCATTATCCTGGTCCATGGGAAAACACAAGCCGAGCTTGATCAACTCCGGCTGGGTCATCTCGGGGAGGGTGTTTAATGATGAAAGACCCGAAACACCCCATGATCCGAGGATGCATTACTGATGATGTGTCCCAGTGCACACCCGGTCCATTGAACCAAGTGGTGTCGGACCACGATAATGAAAGGCATGGGCCAGATTCACCTGGCTTCACCACTCGAGCCTAAGTCCCATAGCACCTCATACCTCACCACTCAAAACTCTGCAGCCTTACCTCTCCCAGTCACACATATACATCCACCAGCCCAACACTCAAACCTAATCCTAAAGTCCAAGGGGGCACACACCCCCACAAACCCTCGGCACATCCCAGAGATCATGCCACACCCCCACAAACCCTAGGCACACCCCGACTAACCCTGGCCACTCCCCCACAAACCCGATTACCTTTGGCAGGAGGGGCAAGATCCAAGAAAGGCAAGTGTTGGACCAGGTTAATGAAGGCGTGGGCCAGATCAAAGTGGCAGGGTCGCGTGAAATTGAATCTCAAGTGAGGAGATCAAAAAGCACAAGAGGGCTGATTTGCCCACTGCCCGCATACTCTCAACCTAACCCTAACCCTAACCCTAACCCTAACCCTAACCCTAACCCTAATGTGAGGAGATCAAAAAGCACAAGAGGGCTGATTTGCCCACTGCCCGCATACTCTCAACCTAACCTAACAGTGACACGCTCTTCATTCTCCCGGTCGACAAAATGCCAAGAATAAAGCCCAGATGCCCAAACGGCGAGAGAGAACCAGAAAGTTAAACCCAAGCTGGGTCCACAGAAAGCCAGTCACCACTAAACTCAGGTGCAGAGACACCGAATGCCCAGTAAACACTGTCAATTTAACCCATGCAATCCCAGGCATACAGATGCCGGGTAATGATGTTTAAAAACAACATTACCCTCATAGTTACATGCCTCTCATTATCCTGGTCCATGGGAAAACACAAGCCGAGCTTGATCAACTCCGGCTGGGTCATCTCGGGGAGGGTGTTTAATAATGATGAAAGACCCGAAACACCCCATGATCCGAGGATGCATTACTGATGATGTGTCCCAGTGCACACCCGGTCCATTGAACCAAGTGGTGTCGGACCACGATAATGAAAGGCATGGGCCAGATTCACCTGGCTTCACCACACGAGCCTATGCGCCAGAGCACCTCATACCTCACCACTCCAAACTCTGCAGCCTTACCTCTCCCAGTCACACATATACATCCACCAGCCCAACACTCAAACCTAATCCTAAAATCCAAGGGGGCACACACCCCCACAAATCCTCGGCACATCCCAGTGATCATGCCACACCCCCACAAACCCTAGGCACACCCCGACTAACCCTGGCCACTCCCCCACAAACCCGATTACCTTTGTCAGGAGGGGCAAGATCCAAGAAAGGCAAGTGTTGGACCTGGTTAATGAAGGCGTGGGCCAGATCAAAGTGGCAGGGTCGCGTGAAATTGAATCTCAAGTGAGGAGATCAAAAAGCACAAGAGGGCTGATTTGCCCACTGCCCGCATACTCTCAACCTAACCCTAACCCTAACCCTAACCCTAATGCGAACAAATGAATAGGCCACCGAAGGGGATCACCACCCAGGCACACAGACTGACCAAATTTATTAAGCCGGCGAACCCTTCCCAAGAAACGCTTCGTAAGATTGCTGCAAATGCGGACGCTTGGGCTAGGGCAACACGATTAACCTTGATTGGACATTATCAAAACAGCCTACAAGAATTGGAACTAAAATTAATTGAATCGGATCTGACTGATCGCTTACCAGAAGCCATCGCCAAAGCTATAATCTGGAACAAACGAAATCTAAAAGAAAAATTTCAAATCAAATTGGAGGACGCCCAAAAACACATTTTTGATCTGGTCTCAAGACCTGTGCCAGAACGGCAGGCCGCGGCATACCGGGCCCACGAGGGACCCCACATTTCCAACACAATGACCCCACGGACAGTAGAAACCGCATCCCAGGGGGAAGAGGGCAACAGACCCTCGACTTCCAGGGACGGCTTCTGGGTCAGCCGTGACCGGACCCGCATCACACCCGAGGCCCGGGAAAAGTCCGCCCACACTGCACCCCGTCCGTCGGCGCCGAGTAAAACGAACCTGCGTCCGGTAATTGTGCTGCGAGATTGTCTCAGACCAACAGGCCCGGACACCAACACGTGCAGTGGAAATTCCGGCACCGTCCACCGGAGGGCGCTGGAGCTGGTTAACCCTCTCGACGCCGATGCGGCCCCACCGCCCCTGCCCCTGCCACTGGGACAAAGACGCCGGGTGCGCCCCTCGGAGAGGACACAATCTAACCTGGGAGCACGGGAGCCCCAGCCCGCCATCCCCACGGCTTCACCGCCCCAGGACTCCGAGAAATCGGCACCCCACCCCACACCAGTACAGATGGGCAGACAGACAAGGGGAGCCAGTACACAAGGACCCAGCAAGTCTTCCACCCCAGGGAACCACACAGCCCGAGAGCCGCAGGACAGTGGACATACAGGAGGACAGGTAAGCCCCACTTACAACAGCCAGGAGGGTCAAATAACAAGGCACCCTAACTCTAAACAGAAGAATGTAACTTGGGAACTAAGGCCCCTCAAACCTATACTAATTATAGGGGACTCTAACATTTCCAGGATCAAAAGATGCCCTAATAAGGGTGTTCAATTGGACAGCTTTCCGGGAGCCAAATTCATCCACGCCACTGCTATCCTGGAAAAGTTAGAGCCACAGTTAGAAACTGAGAAGGTTATCCTTTCCTTTGGAATAAACAACAGGTCACACAAACCAGCAACAGCGACTAAACAACTTCAGCAACTCCTGAGAATGGCCAGCATTAAATTCCCCAATGCCAGGATCTGGGTGCCAGAGTTAAACTTTAGCCACAGTCTAACAGAGGCAGAACAAGCAACCCTGGGCCAACTAAATGAGGTTATTAGAACTAAGAATTATATCCCTGCAATCCCAGCGAGGCAGTTTAAGGTAGACACAGACCACATCCATTGGACAGAGAACACAGCCCTGACCATAGTCAAGAAGTGGATGCAGTCTTTAAACTAGAGTGGAGACAAAGCCGAGAGAGGCAGGGTCCACGACTGGGAGAGACGGTCGTGAACCTCTCCCGTACATTCATCCCTACAGAAACCCAGCACAAGGTTCTGAACAGGGGCCTCACTTTTGTACCGACTGCAAAGCTCCATAAGGAGCAGATCGAGGGGGACATGGATAAGTTCTATAGGAGATTGGTACTGGTCGACTTTTTTGGGGAGTCAGGATGTAGCAAGACCCCTTTCACCCCTCCCTCAGACTGGATGCCCAAGAGGAGGTACAGGTCAGAAGCGGTCTTACAATTTGAGAGCACACTGGAGGAGATAATAGAGAGGGAGAGAGAAGTACAGGATAAACCCAATCTAACTAGGAAGGAGAGAGCAGCCCTGAAAGAATTGAGAGAAAATATGGATATTGTTATCAAACCAGCAGATAAAGGGAGCAGCATAGTTATCATGGACAAACAGCAATACCTATTTGAGGCACACAGACAATTAAACAACACGGAGCACTACACTAAACTAAGGGAACCTATATACTGGGAAACACACACAGAGATCAGGAACATTTTGCGAGAACTAGAGAGGACTAGATACCTCGGGAAGAAGCAAGTGGACTACCTGACAGGCATACAGCCACAAGCAAGGAAGTTCTATATCCTCCCCAAAATACACAAGAGCCCAGACTCATGGACCGTTCTGGGAAGAATACCACCCGGCAGGCCCATCGTGTCAGACTGCAGCAGTGAGTCATACAGGATAGCAGAGTACATTGATGCCTTCCTTAACCCACTATCGCAGAAACACTCCAGTTACATCAAGGACACGTACCACTTTGTCCGGATAGTCAATTCCATGTCAGTGCCCCCTGAGGCCATACTCTTCACCATGGACATTGAAAGCCTGTACACCAATATAGAAACCGATAGGGGTATAGAAGCAGTGAGGGATATCCTGCAGAAGAACCCCCAGCTAGAGAGACCAGACGAGGCCTTGGTGGAACTCCTTCACCTCAGCCTGACTAAAAATGACTTTGAATTCAATAATGAATTCTACTTACAAGTCAAGGGCACAGCGATGGGAAAGAAGTTTGCTCCAGCCTATGCCAATATATACATGGCAAAGTGGGAGGAAACAGTTTATCCAAAGTGTCCCAAAAAACCCATGTGTCTCTATAGATACCTGGATGACATCTGGGGAGTGTGGACTCACTCAGAGGTAGAATTGGGGGAATTTATTCAAATCCTAAACACTCATCATCCATCCATTAAGGTTAAGGCCACAACAAATAGGGAGAAAATTGACTTCCTGGACACTACGGTATTTAAACTAGCACCAGAAAACGGCAGCCAGAAACTAGCCACCAAAGTATTCTTTAAAACCACAGACACACACACCCTCCTACACACCGGGAGCCACCATCCCAAACACACCTTCAGGGGCATTGTCAAAGGACAGCTGACCCGGTTTCATCGCATTTGCACCAGGGCAGAGGACTTCCACCAAGCCACTACTATCCTCTTCTCTGCACTTAGACACAGAGGTTACAGCAGACGGAGGCTCAGACACATCAAATCTGACTTTTTAAAAAGTATCACAAATCCCCGACCACGAGACAACACAACACAGAAACTACCCTTGATAACAGGATACAGTGGGATGGCAGTGAACATCCACAAGACAGTCAAAACACAGTTTGAAAATCTACAGGAGGAAGTGGGGACACTGGGACAATACACCATAGTTTCAGCCTTCAAAAGGGGTAGAAACTTAAAAGACATACTAGTCAGTACCAAAGTACGAACAGCGCCAAACTGCGAGGTGGGAAACTGCAGGGCGTGCATATACATCAGAATTTCAAAAAGCATACACAACAGAGCTACAGGAAAGTGGGCTGAGATAGAGCAGAGGATAACTTGCGAACAAAAGAATGTAGTATATGCAATCCAGTGTAAGCAATGCCATATCATATACATAGGGGAGACAGGCAACAGCTTGAGAACCAGACTCACAGGACACCTCAGTAATATCACAAGAGGAAATCAAAACAGACCAGTTAGTAAGCACTTCCTAGAGCATGGAATGTACTCCTTAGCAATCCTGGGCCTGGAAACCAACATAAACTGGTCAAACCTCCAAAGAAAAAGAGCAGAGAGGAGATGGATCGAAAGACTACAGACGCATTCCCCAAACGGCCTAAACGAGGCCTAAAAAACCAGGCCAGCAATATAAAATGTACTCACTGAAGGGCCAACACTGCACCCCGTAAATAAGGTTTTAAAAATTGAGAAAATTAGATAGGGAAGAAGGGGAAGATCCCCTTCAGTCACCCACCCTGAAACAAATTAAGACAGGGGACCATTAAATAGGAAAGGTTCGCCTCACTTTGGAAATAGAGCCTCACAACTAGGCCCCAGAAAAGAACCTAATTCCCCAAGTAGAGAGGAGTAAAATTAGAAATTATAACTCTACAGGAGATAACCACTAGGAAGAACAGACACGTAACGACCGGTTTAATCCAGACACAACACTTGCCCAAACGTCCTAGCTTACCCCAGGGGGAAGAATACATCCCCAGCACATGACCCTGCCCTGAAACCTAACATCTTCAGACCCCATAAACACAGATCCTCTTCTCGCCAGAGGGGCAAACTCACCCCACAACACCAGTTATACCTACGGTCGCCCAGCGGGCCCCCCTCAACCCTACCCCCCAACCTAATCCTAACATCCCGAGGACCACACACCCCAACTAAACCCTAACCCTAATTTCCAAGGGACTGGGCACCCCAACTAAACCGGACGGCACCCCAAATAACCCAAACCACACCACACTAAGGGGCTTATATAATAGCCCTCTGCCCTACCACTAAACCTAACACCTCCAACCCTACTACACACCCCCATAAACCCAAACCCTCACCCCAGCAAGGGCCCAAATTCCCACTGCCGCATACTTACATCCTGACCCCAGCCCTGACCCTAACCCTAATTTCCAAGGGATCGTGCACCCCAACTAAACCGGACAGCACCCCAAATAACCCAAACCACACCACACAAAAGGGCTTATATAATAATCCTTTGCCCTACCACTAAACCTAACACCTCCAACCCTGCCACACACCCCCACAAACCCAAACCCTCACCCCATCAAAGGGCCAGATTCACTCGGATCACCAGCAGTTAGCCTCCTATTTCAGCCCTCACATGGCCCTACCCTGAAACCTAACATCTTCACACCCCATAAACATGGGTCCTCTTCTCGCCAGAGGACTAAACTCACCCCACACCACCAGTTATACCTCCCGCTGCCCAGCAGGCCCCCCCCAACCCTACCCCCCAAACCTAATCCTATATTCCAGAGGACCACACACCCCAACTAAACCCTAACCCTAACCCTAATTTCCAATGGACCGCGCACCCCAACTAAACCGGACAGCACCCCAAATAACCCAAACCACACCACACTAAGGGGCTTATATAATAGTCCTCTGCCCTACCACTAAACCTTACACCTCCAACCCTGCTACACACATACTTGCCTTCTAACCCCAGCCCTGGCCCTAACCCTAACCCTAATTTCCAAGGGATCGGTCACCCCAACTAAACCAGACAGCACCCCAAATAACCCAAACCACACCACACTAAGGGGCTTATATAATAGTCCTTTGCCCTACCACTAAACCTAACACCTCCAACCCTGCTACACACCCCCATAAACCCAAACCCTCACCCCATCAAGGGGCCAAATTTACCCAGTATCACCAGCAGTTAGGCTCCGATTTCAGCCCTCCCCCCTACGGCAAGGGCTACCAAACACCCCCCCCCCCGCAATACCATTTGCCATCCCACCCCACCGCCGTGAACACTCAACCCCCATTGCCTAACTGTACCCCGGGGCATGTCCCTCCCCACACACCCCTCAATTAGCTACTGCACAGCCCCCAGATCACAGCACCCAGTCCCTATAAGAAAGTCCCCAAACCCAAAACACTATCCATAGGCAAGAACTCCACCATTTCAACTTAAACTCCAGAATGGAGGTTAAAGAGAAGGAAGATCCCAATAAAGGCAAGTCGGGGACCGAGATGATGACAACGTGGGCCAAAAACAAAGTGGCAGGGTGAAGTGATACTGCATCTCCAGTAAGAGATCCACAAACGCTAGAGGGATATTTTGCCCACTGCCCGCATACTCGCATCCTAACCCTAACCCTAACCCTAATGCGAGGGTCATCTCGGGGAGGGTGTTTAATGATGAAAGACCCGAAACACCCCATGATCCGAGGATGCATTACTGATGATGTGTCCCAGTGCACACCCGGTCCATTGAACCAAGTGGTGTCGGACCATGATAATGAAAGGCATGGGCCAGATTCACCTGGCTTCACCACTAAGCCCCATAGAACCTCATACCTCACCACTCAAAACTCTGCAGCCTTACCTATCCCAGTCACACATATACATCCACCAGCCCAACACTCAAACCTAATCCTAAAGTCCAAGGGGGCACACACCCCCACAAACCCTCGGCACATCCCAGAGATCATGCCACACCCCCCACAAACCCTAGGCACACCCCGACTAACCCTGGCCACTCCCCCACAAACCCGATTACCTTTGTCAGGAGGGGCAAGATCCAAGAAAGGCAAGTGTTGGACCTGGTTAATGAAGGCGTGGGCCAGATCAAAGTGGCAGGGTCGCGTGAAATTGAATCTCAAGTGAGGAGATCAAAAAGCACAAGAGGGCTGATTTGCCCACTGCCCGCATACTCTCAACCTAACCTAACAGTGACACGCTCTTCATTCTCCCGGTCGACAAAATGCCAAGAACAAAGCCCAGATGCCCAAACGGCAAGAGAGAACCAGAAAGTTAAACCCAAGCTGGGTCCACAGAAAACCAGTCACCACTAAACTCAGGTGCAGAGACACCGAATGCCCAGTAAACACTGTCAATTTAACCCATGCAATCCCAGGCATACAGATGCCAGGTAATGATGTTTAAAAACGTCATTACCCTCATAGTTACATGCCTCTCATCATCCTGGTCCATGGGAAAAACACAAGCCGAGCTTGATCAACTCGGCTGGGTCATCTCGGGGAGGGTGTTTAATGATGAAAGACCCGAAACACCCCATGATCCGAGGATGCATTACTGATGATGTGTCCCAGTGCACACCCGGTCCATTGAACCAAGTGGTGTCGGACCATGATAATGAAAGGCATGGGCCAGATTCACCTGGCTTCACCACTAAGCCCCATAGAACCTCATACCTCACCACTCAAAACTCTGCAGCCTTACCTATCCCAGTCACACATATACATCCACCAGCCCAACACTCAAACCTAATCCTAAAGTCCAAGGGGGCACACACCCCCACAAACCCTCGGCACATCCCAGAGATCATGCCACACCCCCACAAACCCTAGGCACACCCCGACTAACCCTGGCCACTCCCCCACAAACCCGATTACCTTTGTCAGGAGGGGCAAGATCCAAGAAAGGCAAGTGTTGGACCTGGTTAATGAAGGCGTGGGCCAGATCAAAGTGGCAGGGTCGCGTGAAATTGAATCTCAAGTGAGGAGATCAAAAAGCACAAGAGGGCTGATTTGCCCACTGCCCGCATACTCTCAACCTAACCTAACAGTGACACGCTCTTCATTCTCCCGGTCGACAAAATGCCAAGAACAAAGCCCAGATGCCCAAACGGCAAGAGAGAACCAGAAAGTTAAACCCAAGCTGGGTCCACAGAAAACCAGTCACCACTAAACTCAGGTGCAGAGACACCGAATGCCCAGTAAACACTGTCAATTTAACCCATGCAATCCCAGGCATACAGATGCCAGGTAATGATGTTTAAAAACGTCATTACCCTCATAGTTACATGCCTCTCATCATCCTGGTCCATGGGAAAACACAAGCCGAGCTTGATCAACTCCGGCTGGGTCATCTCGGGGAGGGTGTTTAATGATGAAAGACCCGAAACACCCCATGATCCGAGGATGCATTACTGATGATGTGTCCCAGTGCACACCCGGTCCATTGAACCAAGTGGTGTCGGACCATGATAATGAAAGGCATGGGCCAGATTCACCTGGCTTCACCACTAAGCCCCATAGAACCTCATACCTCACCACTCAAAACTCTGCAGCCTTACCTATCCCAGTCACACATATACATCCACCAGCCCAACACTCAAACCTAATCCTAAAGTCCAAGGGGGCACACACCCCCACAAACCCTCGGCACATCCCAGAGATCATGCCACACCCCCACAAACCCTAGGCACACCCCGACTAACCCTGGCCACTCCCCCACAAACCCGATTACCTTTGTCAGGAGGGGCAAGATCCAAGAAAGGCAAGTGTTGGACCTGGTTAATGAAGGCGTGGGCCAGATCAAAGTGGCAGGGTCGCGTGAAATTGAATCTCAAGTGAGGAGATCAAAAAGCACAAGAGGGCTGATTTGCCCACTGCCCGCATACTCTCAACCTAACCCTAACCCTAACCCTAATCCTCCCACTGCCGCATACTTGCATCCTGACCCCAGCCCTGACCCTAACCCTAATTTCCAAGGAATCCCACTGCCGCATACTTGCATCCTGACCCCAGCCCTGACCCTAACCCTAATTTCCAAGGGATCGTGCACCCCAACTAAACCGGACAGCACCCCAAATA
Organism: Mobula birostris; assembly: GCF_030028105.1. Lineage (NCBI taxonomy): Eukaryota > Metazoa > Chordata > Chondrichthyes > Myliobatiformes > Myliobatidae > Mobula > Mobula birostris. Next base: position 89,673 of record NW_027274095.1, read on the forward strand.
ACCCAAACCACACCACACAAAAGGGCTTATATAATAATCCTTTGCCCTACCACTAAACCTAACACCTCCAACCCTGCCACACACCCCCACAAACCCAAACCCTCACCCCATCAAAGGGCCAGATTCACTCGGATCACCAGCAGTTAGCCTCCTATTTCAGCCCTCACATGGCCCTACCCTGAAACCTAACATCTTCACACCCCATAAACATGGGTCCTCTTCTCGCCAGAGGACTAAACTCACCCCACACCACCAGTTATACCTCCCGCTGCCCAGCAGGCCCCCCCCAACCCTACCCCCCAAACCTAATCCTATATTCCAGAGGACCACACACCCCAACTAAACCCTAACCCTAACCCTAATTTCCAATGGACCGCGCACCCCAACTAAACCGGACAGCACCCCAAATAACCCAAACCACACCACACTAAGGGGCTTATATAATAGTCCTCTGCCCTACCACTAAACCTTACACCTCCAACCCTGCTACACACATACTTGCCTTCTAACCCCAGCCCTGGCCCTAACCCTAACCCTAATTTCCAAGGGATCGGTCACCCCAACTAAACCAGACAGCACCCCAAATAACCCAAACCACACCACACTAAGGGGCTTATATAATAGTCCTTTGCCCTACCACTAAACCTAACACCTCCAACCCTGCTACACACCCCCATAAACCCAAACCCTCACCCCATCAAGGGGCCAAATTTACCCAGTATCACCAGCAGTTAGGCTCCGATTTCAGCCCTCCCCCCTACGGCAAGGGCTACCAAACACCCCCCCCCCCGCAATACCATTTGCCATCCCACCCCACCGCCGTGAACACTCAACCCCCATTGCCTAACTGTACCCCGGGGCATGTCCCTCCCCACACACCCCTCAATTAGCTACTGCACAGCCCCCAGATCACAGCACCCAGTCCCTATAAGAAAGTCCCCAAACCCAAAACACTATCCATAGGCAAGAACTCCACCATTTCAACTTAAACTCCAGAATGGAGGTTAAAGAGAAGGAAGATCCCAATAAAGGCAAGTCGGGGACCGAGATGATGACAACGTGGGCCAAAAACAAAGTGGCAGGGTGAAGTGATACTGCATCTCCAGTAAGAGATCCACAAACGCTAGAGGGATATTTTGCCCACTGCCCGCATACTCGCATCCTAACCCTAACCCTAACCCTAATGCGAGGGTCATCTCGGGGAGGGTGTTTAATGATGAAAGACCCGAAACACCCCATGATCCGAGGATGCATTACTGATGATGTGTCCCAGTGCACACCCGGTCCATTGAACCAAGTGGTGTCGGACCATGATAATGAAAGGCATGGGCCAGATTCACCTGGCTTCACCACTAAGCCCCATAGAACCTCATACCTCACCACTCAAAACTCTGCAGCCTTACCTATCCCAGTCACACATATACATCCACCAGCCCAACACTCAAACCTAATCCTAAAGTCCAAGGGGGCACACACCCCCACAAACCCTCGGCACATCCCAGAGATCATGCCACACCCCCACAAACCCTAGGCACACCCCGACTAACCCTGGCCACTCCCCCACAAACCCGATTACCTTTGTCAGGAGGGGCAAGATCCAAGAAAGGCAAGTGTTGGACCTGGTTAATGAAGGCGTGGGCCAGATCAAAGTGGCAGGGTCGCGTGAAATTGAATCTCAAGTGAGGAGATCAAAAAGCACAAGAGGGCTGATTTGCCCACTGCCCGCATACTCTCAACCTAACCTAACAGTGACACGCTCTTCATTCTCCCGGTCGACAAAATGCCAAGAACAAAGCCCAGATGCCCAAACGGCAAGAGAGAACCAGAAAGTTAAACCCAAGCTGGGTCCACAGAAAACCAGTCACCACTAAACTCAGGTGCAGAGACACCGAATGCCCAGTAAACACTGTCAATTTAACCCATGCAATCCCAGGCATACAGATGCCAGGTAATGATGTTTAAAAACGTCATTACCCTCATAGTTACATGCCTCTCATCATCCTGGTCCATGGGAAAACACAAGCCGAGCTTGATCAACTCCGGCTGGGTCATCTCGGGGAGGGTGTTTAATGATGAAAGACCCGAAACACCCCATGATCCGAGGATGCATTACTGATGATGTGTCCCAGTGCACACCCGGTCCATTGAACCAAGTGGTGTCGGACCATGATAATGAAAGGCATGGGCCAGATTCACCTGGCTTCACCACTAAGCCCCATAGAACCTCATACCTCACCACTCAAAACTCTGCAGCCTTACCTATCCCAGTCACACATATACATCCACCAGCCCAACACTCAAACCTAATCCTAAAGTCCAAGGGGGCACACACCCCCACAAACCCTCGGCACATCCCAGAGATCATGCCACACCCCCACAAACCCTAGGCACACCCCGACTAACCCTGGCCACTCCCCCACAAACCCGATTACCTTTGTCAGGAGGGGCAAGATCCAAGAAAGGCAAGTGTTGGACCTGGTTAATGAAGGCGTGGGCCAGATCAAAGTGGCAGGGTCGCGTGAAATTGAATCTCAAGTGAGGAGATCAAAAAGCACAAGAGGGCTGATTTGCCCACTGCCCGCATACTCTCAACCTAACCTAACAGTGACACGCTCTTCATTCTCCCGGTCGACAAAATGCCAAGAACAAAGCCCAGATGCCCAAACGGCAAGAGAGAACCAGAAAGTTAAACCCAAGCTGGGTCCACAGAAAACCAGTCACCACTAAACTCAGGTGCAGAGACACCGAATGCCCAGTAAACACTGTCAATTTAACCCATGCAATCCCAGGCATACAGATGCCAGGTAATGATGTTTAAAAACGTCATTACCCTCATAGTTACATGCCTCTCATCATCCTGGTCCATGGGAAAACACAAGCCGAGCTTGATCAACTCCGGCTGGGTCATCTCGGGGAGGGTGTTTAATGATGAAAGACCCGAAACACCCCATGATCCGAGGATGCATTACTGATGATGTGTCCCAGTGCACACCCGGTCCATTGAACCAAGTGGTGTCGGACCATGATAATGAAAGGCATGGGCCAGATTCACCTGGCTTCACCACTAAGCCCCATAGAACCTCATACCTCACCACTCAAAACTCTGCAGCCTTACCTATCCCAGTCACACATATACATCCACCAGCCCAACACTCAAACCTAATCCTAAAGTCCAAGGGGGCACACACCCCCACAAACCCTCGGCACATCCCAGAGATCATGCCACACCCCCACAAACCCTAGGCACACCCCGACTAACCCTGGCCACTCCCCCACAAACCCGATTACCTTTGTCAGGAGGGGCAAGATCCAAGAAAGGCAAGTGTTGGACCTGGTTAATGAAGGCGTGGGCCAGATCAAAGTGGCAGGGTCGCGTGAAATTGAATCTCAAGTGAGGAGATCAAAAAGCACAAGAGGGCTGATTTGCCCACTGCCCGCATACTCTCAACCTAACCTAACAGTGACACGCTCTTCATTCTCCCGGTCGACAAAATGCCAAGAACAAAGCCCAGATGCCCAAACGGCAAGAGAGAACCAGAAAGTTAAACCCAAGCTGGGTCCACAGAAAACCAGTCACCACTAAACTCAGGTGCAGAGACACCGAATGCCCAGTAAACACTGTCAATTTAACCCATGCAATCCCAGGCATACAGATGCCAGGTAATGATGTTTAAAAACGTCATTACCCTCATAGTTACATGCCTCTCATCATCCTGGTCCATGGGAAAACACAAGCCGAGCTTGATCAACTCCGGCTGGGTCATCTCGGGGAGGGTGTTTAATGATGAAAGACCCGAAACACCCCATGATCCGAGGATGCATTACTGATGATGTGTCCCAGTGCACACCCGGTCCATTGAACCAAGTGGTGTCGGACCATGATAATGAAAGGCATGGGCCAGATTCACCTGGCTTCACCACTAAGCCCCATAGAACCTCATACCTCACCACTCAAAACTCTGCAGCCTTACCTATCCCAGTCACACATATACATCCACCAGCCCAACACTCAAACCTAATCCTAAAGTCCAAGGGGGCACACACCCCCACAAACCCTCGGCACATCCCAGAGATCATGCCACACCCCCACAAACCCTAGGCACACCCCGACTAACCCTGGCCACTCCCCCACAAACCCGATTACCTTTGTCAGGAGGGGCAAGATCCAAGAAAGGCAAGTGTTGGACCTGGTTAATGAAGGCGTGGGCCAGATCAAAGTGGCAGGGTCGCGTGAAATTGAATCTCAAGTGAGGAGATCAAAAAGCACAAGAGGGCTGATTTGCCCACTGCCCGCATACTCTCAACCTAACCTAACAGTGACACGCTCTTCATTCTCCCGGTCGACAAAATGCCAAGAACAAAGCCCAGATGCCCAAACGGCAAGAGAGAACCAGAAAGTTAAACCCAAGCTGGGTCCACAGAAAACCAGTCACCACTAAACTCAGGTGCAGAGACACCGAATGCCCAGTAAACACTGTCAATTTAACCCATGCAATCCCAGGCATACAGATGCCAGGTAATGATGTTTAAAAACGTCATTACCCTCATAGTTACATGCCTCTCATCATCCTGGTCCATGGGAAAACACAAGCCGAGCTTGATCAACTCCGGCTGGGTCATCTCGGGGAGGGTGTTTAATGATGAAAGACCCGAAACACCCCATGATCCGAGGATGCATTACTGATGATGTGTCCCAGTGCACACCCGGTCCATTGAACCAAGTGGTGTCGGACCATGATAATGAAAGGCATGGGCCAGATTCACCTGGCTTCACCACTAAGCCCCATAGAACCTCATACCTCACCACTCAAAACTCTGCAGCCTTACCTATCCCAGTCACACATATACATCCACCAGCCCAACACTCAAACCTAATCCTAAAGTCCAAGGGGGCACACACCCCCACAAACCCTCGGCACATCCCAGAGATCATGCCACACCCCCACAAACCCTAGGCACACCCCGACTAACCCTGGCCACTCCCCCACAAACCCGATTACCTTTGTCAGGAGGGGCAAGATCCAAGAAAGGCAAGTGTTGGACCTGGTTAATGAAGGCGTGGGCCAGATCAAAGTGGCAGGGTCGCGTGAAATTGAATCTCAAGTGAGGAGATCAAAAAGCACAAGAGGGCTGATTTGCCCACTGCCCGCATACTCTCAACCTAACCTAACAGTGACACGCTCTTCATTCTCCCGGTCGACAAAATGCCAAGAACAAAGCCCAGATGCCCAAACGGCAAGAGAGAACCAGAAAGTTAAACCCAAGCTGGGTCCACAGAAAACCAGTCACCACTAAACTCAGGTGCAGAGACACCGAATGCCCAGTAAACACTGTCAATTTAACCCATGCAATCCCAGGCATACAGATGCCAGGTAATGATGTTTAAAAACGTCATTACCCTCATAGTTACATGCCTCTCATCATCCTGGTCCATGGGAAAACACAAGCCGAGCTTGATCAACTCCGGCTGGGTCATCTCGGGGAGGGTGTTTAATGATGAAAGACCCGAAACACCCCATGATCCGAGGATGCATTACTGATGATGTGTCCCAGTGCACACCCGGTCCATTGAACCAAGTGGTGTCGGACCATGATAATGAAAGGCATGGGCCAGATTCACCTAGCTTCACCACACAAGCCTAAGCCCAATAGCACCTCATACCTCACCACTCAAAACTCTGCAGCCTTACCTATCCCAGTCACACATATACATCCACCAGCCCAACACTCAAACCTAATCCTAAAGTCCAAGGGGGCACACACCCCCACAAACCCTCGGCACATCCCAGAGATCATGCCACACCCCCACAAACCCTAGGCACACCCCGACTAACCCTGGCCACTCCCCCACAAACCCGATTACCTTTGTCAGGAGGGGCAAGATCCAAGAAAGGCAAGTGTTGGACCTGGTTAATGAAGGCGTGGGCCAGATCAAAGTGGCAGGGTCGCGTGAAATTGAATCTCAAGTGAGGAGATCAAAAAGCACAAGAGGGCTGATTTGCCCACTGCCCGCATACTCTCAACCTAACCTAACAGTGACACGCTCTTCATTCTCCCGGTCGACAAAATGCCAAGAACAAAGCCCAGATGCCCAAACGGCAAGAGAGAACCAGAAAGTTAAACCCAAGCTGGGTCCACAGAAAACCAGTCACCACTAAACTCAGGTGCAGAGACACCGAATGCCCAGTAAACACTGTCAATTTAACCCATGCAATCCCAGGCATACAGATGCCAGGTAATGATGTTTAAAAACGTCATTACCCTCATAGTTACATGCCTCTCATCATCCTGGTCCATGGGAAAACACAAGCCGAGCTTGATCAACTCCGGCTGGGTCATCTCGGGGAGGGTGTTTAATGATGAAAGACCCGAAACACCCCATGATCCGAGGATGCATTACTGATGATGTGTCCCAGTGCACACCCGGTCCATTGAACCAAGTGGTGTCGGACCATGATAATGAAAGGCATGGGCCAGATTCACCTAGCTTCACCACACAAGCCTAAGCCCAATAGCACCTCATACCTCACCACTCAAAACTCTGCAGCCTTACCTATCCCAGTCACACATATACATCCACCAGCCCAACACTCAAACCTAATCCTAAAGTCCAAGGGGGCACACACCCCCACAAACCCTCGGCACATCCCAGAGATCATGCCACACCCCCACAAACCCTAGGCACACCCCGACTAACCCTGGCCACTCCCCCACAAACCCGATTACCTTTGTCAGGAGGGGCAAGATCCAAGAAAGGCAAGTGTTGGACCTGGTTAATGAAGGCGTGGGCCAGATCAAAGTGGCAGGGTCGCGTGAAATTGAATCTCAAGTGAGGAGATCAAAAAGCACAAGAGGGCTGATTTGCCCACTGCCCGCATACTCTCAACCTAACCTAACAGTGACACGCTCTTCATTCTCCCGGTCGACAAAATGCCAAGAACAAAGCCCAGATGCCCAAACGGCAAGAGAGAACCAGAAAGTTAAACCCAAGCTGGGTCCACAGAAAACCAGTCACCACTAAACTCAGGTGCAGAGACACCGAATGCCCAGTAAACACTGTCAATTTAACCCATGCAATCCCAGGCATACAGATGCCAGGTAATGATGTTTAAAAACGTCATTACCCTCATAGTTACATGCCTCTCATCATCCTGGTCCATGGGAAAACACAAGCCGAGCTTGATCAACTCCGGCTGGGTCATCTCGGGGAGGGTGTTTAATGATGAAAGACCCGAAACACCCCATGATCCGAGGATGCATTACTGATGATGTGTCCCAGTGCACACCCGGTCCATTGAACCAAGTGGTGTCGGACCATGATAATGAAAGGCATGGGCCAGATTCACCTAGCTTCACCACACAAGCCTAAGCCCAATAGCACCTCATACCTCACCACTCAAAACTCTGCAGCCTTACCTATCCCAGTCACACATATACATCCACCAGCCCAACACTCAAACCTAATCCTAAAGTCCAAGGGGGCACACACCCCCACAAACCCTCGGCACATCCCAGAGATCATGCCACACCCCCACAAACCCTAGGCACACCCCGACTAACCCTGGCCACTCCCCCACAAACCCGATTACCTTTGTCAGGAGGGGCAAGATCCAAGAAAGGCAAGTGTTGGACCTGGTTAATGAAGGCGTGGGCCAGATCAAAGTGGCAGGGTCGCGTGAAATTGAATCTCAAGTGAGGAGATCAAAAAGCACAAGAGGGCTGATTTGCCCACTGCCCGCATACTCTCAACCTAACCCTAACCCTAACCCTAACCCTAACCCTAATGCCACACCCCCACAAACCCTAGGCACACCCCGACTAACCCTGGCCACTCCCCCACAAACCCGATTACCTTTGTCAGGAGGGGCAAGATCCAAGAAAGGCAAGTGTTGGACCTGGTTAATGAAGGCGTGGGCCAGATCAAAGTGGCAGGGTCGCGTGAAATTGAATCTCAAGTGAGGAGATCAAAAAGCACAAGAGGGCTGATTTGCCCACTGCCCGCATACTCTCAACCTAACCCTAACCCTAACCTAATCCTAAAGTCCAAGGGGGCACACACCCCCACAAACCCTCGGCACATCCCAGAGATCATGCCACACCCCCACAAACCCTAGGCACACCCCGACTAACCCTGGCCACTCCCCCACAAACCCGATTACCTTTGTCAGGAGGGGCAAGATCCAAGAAAGGCAAGTGTTGGACCTGGTTAATGAAGGCGTGGGCCAGATCAAAGTGGCAGGGTCGCGTGAAATTGAATCTCAAGTGAGGAGATCAAAAAGCACAAGAGGGCTGATTTGCCCACTGCCCGCATACTCTCAACCTAACCCTAACCCTAACCCTAACCCTAACCCTATGCGCCACAGCACCTCATACCTCACCACTCCAAACTCTGCAGCCTTACCTATCCCAGTCACACATATACATCCACCAGCCCAACACTCAAACCTAATCCTAAAGTCCAAGGGGGCACACACCCCCACAAACCCTTGGCACATCCCAGAGATCATGCCACACCCCCACAAACCCTAGGCACACCCCGACTAACCCTGGCCACTCCCCCACAAACCCGATTACCTTTGTCAGGAGGGGCAAGATCCAAGAAAGGCAAGTGTTGGACCTGGTTAATGAAGGCGTGGGCCAGATCAAAGTGGCAGGGTCGCGTGAAATTGAATCTCAAGTGAGGAGATCAAAAAGCACAAGAGGGCTGATTTGCCCACTGCCCGCATACTCTCAACCTAACCTAACAGTGACACGCTCTTCATTCTCCCGGTCGACAAAATGCCAAGAACAAAGCCCAGATGCCCAAACGGCAAGAGAGAACCAGAAAGTTAAACCCAAGCTGGGTCCACAGAAAACAAGTCACCACTAAACTCAGGTGCAGAGACACCGAATGCCCAGTAAACAGTGTCAATTTAACCCATGCATCCCCAGGCATACAGATGCCAGGTAATGATGTTTAAAAACAACATTACCATCATACTTACATGCCTCTCATTATCCTGGTCCATGGGAAAACACAAGCCGAGCTTGATCAACTCCGGCTGGGTCATCTCGGGGAGGGTGTTTAATGATGAAAGACCCGAAACACCCCATGATCCGAGGATGCATTACTGATGATGTGTCCCAGTGCACACCCGGTCCATTGAACCAAGTGGTGTCGGACCACGATAATGAAAGGCATGGGCCAGATTCACCTGGCTTCACCACACAAGCCGAAGCCCCATAGCACCTCATACCTCACCACTCAAAATTCTGCAGCCTTACCTCTCCCAGTCACACATATACATCCACCAGCCCAACACTCAAACCTAATCCTAAAGTCCAAGGGGGCACACACCCCCACAAACCCTTGGCACATCCCAGAGATCATGCCACACCCCCACAAACCCTAGGCACACCCCGACTAACCCTGGCCACTCCCCCACAAACCCGATTACCTTTGTCAGGAGGGGCAAGATCCAAGAAAGGCAAGTGTTGGACCTGGTTAATGAAGGCGTGGGCCAGATCAAAGTGGCAGGGTCGCGTGAAATTGAATCTCAAGTGAGGAGATCAAAAAGCACAAGAGGGCTGATTTGCCCACTGCCCGCATACTCTCAACCTAACCTAACAGTGACACGCTCTTCATTCTCCCGGTCGACAAAATGCCAAGAACAAAGCCCAGATGCCCAAACGGCAAGAGAGAACCAGAAAGTTAAACCCAAGCTGGGTCCACAGAAAACAAGTCACCACTAAACTCAGGTGCAGAGACACCGAATGCCCAGTAAACAGTGTCAATTTAACCCATGCATCCCCAGGCATACAGATGCCAGGTAATGATGTTTAAAAACAACATTACCATCATACTTACATGCCTCTCATTATCCTGGTCCATGGGAAAACACAAGCCGAGCTTGATCAACTCCGGCTGGGTCATCTCGGGGAGGGTGTTTAATGATGAAAGACCCGAAACACCCCATGATCCGAGGATGCATTACTGATGATGTGTCCCAGTGCACACCCGGTCCATTGAACCAAGTGGTGTCGGACCACGATAATGAAAGGCATGGGCCAGATTCACCTGGCTTCACCACACAAGCCGAAGCCCCATAGCACCTCATACCTCACCACTCAAAATTCTGCAGCCTTACCTCTCCCAGTCACACATATACATCCACCAGCCCAACACTCAAACCTAATCCTAAAGTCCAAGGGGGCACACACCCCCACAAACCCTCGGCACATCCCAGAGATCATGCCACACCCCCACAAACCCTAGGCACACCCCGACTAACCCTGGCCACTCCCCCACAAACCCGATTATCTTTGTCAGGAGGGGCAAGATCCAAGAAAGGCAAGTGTTGGATCTGGTTAATGAAGGCGTGGGCCAGATCAAAGTGGCAGGGTCGAGTGAAATTGAATCTCAAGTGAGGAGATCAAAAAGCACAAGAGGGCTGATTTGCCCACTGCCCGCATACTCTCAACCTAACCCTAACCCTAACCCTAACCCTAGCTTCACCACACAAGCCTAAGCCCAATAGCACCTCATACCTCACCACTCCAAACTCTGCAGCCTTACCTATCCCAGTCACACATATACATCCACCACCCCAACACTCAAACCTAATCCTCAAGTCCAAGGGGGCACACACCCCCACAAACCCTCGGCACATCCCAGAGATCATGCCACACCCCCACAAACCCTAGGCACACCCCGACTAACCCTGGCCACTCCCCCACAAACCCGATTACCTTTGTCAGGAGGGGCAAGATCCAAGAAAGGCAAGTGTTGGACCTGGTTAATGAAGGCGTGGGCCAGATCAAAGTGGCAGGGTCGCGTGAAATTGAATCTCAAGTGAGGAGATCAAAAAGCACAAGAGGGCTGATTTGCCCACTGCCCGCATACTCTCAACCTAACCTAACAGTGACACGCTCTTCATTCTCCCGGTCGACAAAATGCCAAGAACAAAGCCCAGATGCCCAAACGGCAAGAGAGAACCAGAAAGTTAAACCCAAGCTGGGTCCACAGAAAACAAGCCACCACTAAACTCAGGTGCAGAGACACCGAATGCCCAGTAAACACTGTCAATTTAACCCATGCATCCCCAGGCATACAGATGCCAGGTAATGATGTTTAAAAACGTCATTACCCTCATAGTTACATGCCTCTCATTATCCTGGTCCATGGGAAAACACAAGCCGAGCTTGATCAACTCCGGCTGGGTCATCTCGGGGAGGGTGTTTAATGATGAAAGACCCGAAACACCCCATGATCCGAGGATGCATTACTGATGATGTGTCCCAGTGCACACCCGGTCCATTGAACCAAGTGGTGTCGGACCATGATAATGAAAGGCATGGGCCAGATTCACCTAGCTTCACCACACAAGCCTAAGCCCAATAGCACCTCATACCTCACCACTCAAAACTCTGCAGCCTTACCTATCCCAGTCACACATATACATCCACCAGCCCAACACTCAAACCTAATCCTAAAGTCCAAGGGGGCACACACCCCCACAAACCCTCGGCACATCCCAGAGATCATGCCACACCCCCACAAACCCTAGGCACACCCCGACTAACCCTGGCCACTCCCCCACAAACCCGATTATCTTTGTCAGGAGGGGCAAGATCCAAGAAAGGCAAGTGTTGGATCTGGTTAATGAAGGCGTGGGCCAGATCAAAGTGGCAGGGTCGAGTGAAATTGAATCTCAAGTGAGGAGATCAAAAAGCACAAGAGGGCTGATTTGCCCACTGCCCGCATACTCTCAACCTAACCCTAACCCTAACCCTAACCCTAGCTTCACCACACAAGCCTAAGCCCAATAGCACCTCATACCTCACCACTCCAAACTCTGCAGCCTTACCTATCCCAGTCACACATATACATCCACCACCCCAACACTCAAACCTAATCCTCAAGTCCAAGGGGGCACACACCCCCACAAACCCTCGGCACATCCCAGAGATCATGCCACACCCCCACAAACCCTAGGCACACCCCGACTAACCCTGGCCACTCCCCCACAAACCCGATTACCTTTGTCAGGAGGGGCAAGATCCAAGAAAGGCAAGTGTTGGACCTGGTTAATGAAGGCGTGGGCCAGATCAAAGTGGCAGGGTCGCGTGAAATTGAATCTCAAGTGAGGAGATCAAAAAGCACAAGAGGGCTGATTTGCCCACTGCCCGCATACTCTCAACCTAACCCTAACCCTAATGCCACACCCCCACAAACCCTAGGCACACCCCGACTAACCCTGGCCACTCCCCCACAAACCCGATTACCTTTGTCAGGAGGGGCAAGATCCAAGAAAGGCAAGTGTTGGACCTGGTTAATGAAGGCGTGGGCCAGATCAAAGTGGCAGGGTCGCGTGAAATTGAATCTCAAGTGAGGAGATCAAAAAGCACAAGAGGGCTGATTTGCCCACTGCCCGCATACTCTCAACCTAACCCTAACCCTAACCTAATCCTAAAGTCCAAGGGGGCACACACCCCCACAAACCCTCGGCACATCCCAGAGATCATGCCACACCCCCACAAACCCTAGGCACACCCCGACTAACCCTGGCCACTCCCCCACAAACCCGATTACCTTTGTCAGGAGGGGCAAGATCCAAGAAAGGCAAGTGTTGGACCTGGTTAATGAAGGCGTGGGCCAGATCAAAGTGGCAGGGTCGCGTGAAATTGAATCTCAAGTGAGGAGATCAAAAAGCACAAGAGGGCTGATTTGCCCACTGCCCGCATACTCTCAACCTAACCCTAACCCTAACCCTAACCCTAACCCTATGCGCCACAGCACCTCATACCTCACCACTCCAAACTCTGCAGCCTTACCTATCCCAGTCACACATATACATCCACCAGCCCAACACTCAAACCTAATCCTAAAGTCCAAGGGGGCACACACCCCCACAAACCCTTGGCACATCCCAGAGATCATGCCACACCCCCACAAACCCTAGGCACACCCCGACTAACCCTGGCCACTCCCCCACAAACCCGATTACCTTTGTCAGGAGGGGCAAGATCCAAGAAAGGCAAGTGTTGGACCTGGTTAATGAAGGCGTGGGCCAGATCAAAGTGGCAGGGTCGCGTGAAATTGAATCTCAAGTGAGGAGATCAAAAAGCACAAGAGGGCTGATTTGCCCACTGCCCGCATACTCTCAACCTAACCTAACAGTGACACGCTCTTCATTCTCCCGGTCGACAAAATGCCAAGAACAAAGCCCAGATGCCCAAACGGCAAGAGAGAACCAGAAAGTTAAACCCAAGCTGGGTCCACAGAAAACAAGTCACCACTAAACTCAGGTGCAGAGACACCGAATGCCCAGTAAACAGTGTCAATTTAACCCATGCATCCCCAGGCATACAGATGCCAGGTAATGATGTTTAAAAACAACATTACCATCATACTTACATGCCTCTCATTATCCTGGTCCATGGGAAAACACAAGCCGAGCTTGATCAACTCCGGCTGGGTCATCTCGGGGAGGGTGTTTAATGATGAAAGACCCGAAACACCCCATGATCCGAGGATGCATTACTGATGATGTGTCCCAGTGCACACCCGGTCCATTGAACCAAGTGGTGTCGGACCACGATAATGAAAGGCATGGGCCAGATTCACCTGGCTTCACCACACAAGCCGAAGCCCCATAGCACCTCATACCTCACCACTCAAAATTCTGCAGCCTTACCTCTCCCAGTCACACATATACATCCACCAGCCCAACACTCAAACCTAATCCTAAAGTCCAAGGGGGCACACACCCCCACAAACCCTTGGCACATCCCAGAGATCATGCCACACCCCCACAAACCCTAGGCACACCCCGACTAACCCTGGCCACTCCCCCACAAACCCGATTACCTTTGTCAGGAGGGGCAAGATCCAAGAAAGGCAAGTGTTGGACCTGGTTAATGAAGGCGTGGGCCAGATCAAAGTGGCAGGGTCGCGTGAAATTGAATCTCAAGTGAGGAGATCAAAAAGCACAAGAGGGCTGATTTGCCCACTGCCCGCATACTCTCAACCTAACCTAACAGTGACACGCTCTTCATTCTCCCGGTCGACAAAATGCCAAGAACAAAGCCCAGATGCCCAAACGGCAAGAGAGAACCAGAAAGTTAAACCCAAGCTGGGTCCACAGAAAACAAGTCACCACTAAACTCAGGTGCAGAGACACCGAATGCCCAGTAAACAGTGTCAATTTAACCCATGCATCCCCAGGCATACAGATGCCAGGTAATGATGTTTAAAAACAACATTACCATCATACTTACATGCCTCTCATTATCCTGGTCCATGGGAAAACACAAGCCGAGCTTGATCAACTCCGGCTGGGTCATCTCGGGGAGGGTGTTTAATGATGAAAGACCCGAAACACCCCATGATCCGAGGATGCATTACTGATGATGTGTCCCAGTGCACACCCGGTCCATTGAACCAAGTGGTGTCGGACCACGATAATGAAAGGCATGGGCCAGATTCACCTGGCTTCACCACACAAGCCGAAGCCCCATAGCACCTCATACCTCACCACTCAAAATTCTGCAGCCTTACCTCTCCCAGTCACACATATACATCCACCAGCCCAACACTCAAACCTAATCCTAAAGTCCAAGGGGGCACACACCCCCACAAACCCTTGGCACATCCCAGAGATCATGCCACACCCCCACAAACCCTAGGCACACCCCGACTAACCCTGGCCACTCCCCCACAAACCCGATTACCTTTGTCAGGAGGGGCAAGATCCAAGAAAGGCAAGTGTTGGACCTGGTTAATGAAGGCGTGGGCCAGATCAAAGTGGCAGGGTCGCGTGAAATTGAATCTCAAGTGAGGAGATCAAAAAGCACAAGAGGGCTGATTTGCCCACTGCCCGCATACTCTCAACCTAACCTAACAGTGACACGCTCTTCATTCTCCCGGTCGACAAAATGCCAAGAACAAAGCCCAGATGCCCAAACGGCAAGAGAGAACCAGAAAGTTAAACCCAAGCTGGGTCCACAGAAAACAAGTCACCACTAAACTCAGGTGCAGAGACACCGAATGCCCAGTAAACAGTGTCAATTTAACCCATGCATCCCCAGGCATACAGATGCCAGGTAATGATGTTTAAAAACAACATTACCATCATACTTACATGCCTCTCATTATCCTGGTCCATGGGAAAACACAAGCCGAGCTTGATCAACTCCGGCTGGGTCATCTCGGGGAGGGTGTTTAATGATGAAAGACCCGAAACACCCCATGATCCGAGGATGCATTACTGATGATGTGTCCCAGTGCACACCCGGTCCATTGAACCAAGTGGTGTCGGACCACGATAATGAAAGGCATGGGCCAGATTCACCTGGCTTCACCACACAAGCCGAAGCCCCATAGCACCTCATACCTCACCACTCAAAATTCTGCAGCCTTACCTCTCCCAGTCACACATATACATCCACCAGCCCAACACTCAAACCTAATCCTAAAGTCCAAGGGGGCACACACCCCCACAAACCCTTGGCACATCCCAGAGATCATGCCACACCCCCACAAACCCTAGGCACACCCCAACTAACCCTGGCCACTCCCCCACAAACCCCCCGATTACCTTTGTCAGGAGGGGCAAGATCCAAGAAAGGCAAGTGTTGGACCTGGTTAATGAAGGCGTGGGCCAGATCAAAGTGGCAGGGTCGCGTGAAATTGAATCTCAAGTGAGGAGATCAAAAAGCACAAGAGGGCTGATTTGCCCACTGCCCGCATACTCTCAACCTAACCTAACAGTGACACGCTCTTCATTCTCCCGGTCGACAAATGCCAAGAACAAAGCCCAGATGCCCAAACGGCAAGAGAGAACCAGAAAGTTAAACCCAAGCTGGGTCCACAGAAAACAAGTCACCACTAAACTCAGGTGCAGAGACACCGAATGCCCAGTAAACAGTGTCAATTTAACCCATGCATCCCCAGGCATACAGATGCCAGGTAATGATGTTTAAAAACAACATTACCATCATACTTACATGCCTCTCATTATCCTGGTCCATGGGAAAACACAAGCCGAGCTTGATCAACTCCGGCTGGGTCATCTCGGGGAGGGTGTTTAATGATGAAAGACCCGAAACACCCCATGATCCGAGGATGCATTACTGATGATGTGTCCCAGTGCACACCCGGTCCATTGAACCAAGTGGTGTCGGACCACGATAATGAAAGGCATGGGCCAGATTCACCTGGCTTCACCACACAAGCCGAAGCCCCCATAGCACCTCATACCTCACCACTCAAAATTCTGCAGCCTTACCTCTCCCAGTCACACATATACATCCACCAGCCCAACACTCAAACCTAATCCTAAAGTCCAAGGGGGCACACACCCCCACAAACCCTTGGCACATCCCAGAGATCATGCCACACCCCCACAAACCCTAGGCACACCCCGACTAACCCTGGCCACTCCCCACAAACCCGATTACCTTTGTCAGGAGGGGCAAGATCCAAGAAAGCAAGTGTTGGACCTGGTTAATGAAGGCGTGGGCCAGATCAAAGTGGCAGGGTCGCGTGAAATTGAATCTCAAGTGAGGAGATCAAAAAGCACAAGAGGGCTGATTTGCCCACTGCCCGCATACTCTCAACCTAACCTAACAGTGACACGCTCTTCATTCTCCCGGTCGACAAAATGCCAAGAACAAAGCCCAGATGCCCAAACGGCAAGAGAGAACCAGAAAGTTAAACCCAAGCTGGGTCCACAGAAAACAAGTCACCACTAAACTCAGGTGCAGAGACACCGAATGCCCAGTAAACAGTGTCAATTTAACCCATGCATCCCCAGGCATACAGATGCCAGGTAATGATGTTTAAAAAACAACATTACCATCATACTTACATGCCTCTCATTATCCTGGTCCATGGGAAAACACAAGCCGAGCTTGATCAACTCCGGCTGGGTCATCTCGGGGAGGGTGTTTAATGATGAAAGACCCGAAACACCCCATGATCCGAGGATGCATTACTGATGATGTGTCCCAGTGCACACCCGGTCCATTGAACCAAGTGGTGTCGGACCACGATAATGAAAGGCATGGGCCAGATTCACCTGGCTTCACCACACAAGCCGAAGCCCCATAGCACCTCATACCTCACCACTCAAAATTCTGCAGCCTTACCTCTCCCAGTCACACATATACATCCACCAGCCCAACACTCAAACCTAATCCTAAAGTCCAAGGGGCACACACCCCCACAAACCCTTGGCACATCCAGAGATCATGCCACACCCCCACAAACCCTAGGCACACCCCGACTAACCCTGGCCACTCCCCCACAAACCCGATTACCTTTGTCAGGAGGGGCAAGATCCAAGAAAGGCAAGTGTTGGACCTGGTTAATGAAGGCGTGGGCCAGATCAAAGTGGCAGGGTCGCGTGAAATTGAATCTCAAGTGAGGAGATCAAAAAGCACAAGAGGGCTGATTTGCCCACTGCCCGCATACTCTCAACCTAACCCTAACCCTAACCCTAATGCCACACCCCCACAAACCCTAGGCACACCCCGACTAACCCTGGCCACTCCCCCACAAAACCCGATTACCTTTGTCAGGAGGGGCAAGATCCAAGAAAGGCAAGTGTTGGACCTGGTTAATGAAGGCGTGGGCCAGATCAAAGTGGCAGGGTCGCGTGAAATTGAATCTCAAGTGAGGAGATCAAAAAGCACAAGAGGGCTGATTTGCCCACTGCCCGCATACTCTCAACCTAACCCTAACCCTAACCTAATCCTAAAGTCCAAGGGGCACACACCCCCACAAACCCTCGGCACATCCCAGAGATCATGCCACACCCCCACAAACCCCTAGGCACACCCCGACTAACCTGGCCACTCCCCCACAAACCCGATTACCTTTGTCAGGAGGGGCAAGATCCAAGAAAGGCAAGTGTTGGACCTGGTTAATGAAGGCGTGGGCCAGATCAAAGTGGCAGGGTCGCGTGAAATTGAATCTCAAGTGAGGAGATCAAAAAGCACAAGAGGGCTGATTTGCCCACTGCCCGCATACTCTCAACCTAACCCTAAAGCACAAGAGGGCTGATTTGCCCACTGCCCGCATACTCTCAACCTAACCCTAACCCTAATGCGAGGGCTTCACCACATGAGCCTATGCGCCACAGCACCTCATACCTCACCACTCCAACGTCTGCAGCCTTACCTATCCCAGTCACACATATACATCCACCAGCCCAACACTCAAACCTAATCCTAAAGTCCAAGGGGGCACACACCCCCACAAACCCTCGGCACATCCCAGTGATCATGCCACACCCCCACAAACCCTAGGCACACCCCCGACTAACCCTGGCCCACACCCCCACAAACCCGAGTACCTTTGTCAGGAGGGGCAAGATCCAAGAAAGGCAAGTGTTGGACCTGGTTAATGAAGGCGTGGGCCAGATCAAAGTGGCAGGGTCGCGTGAAATTGAATCTCAAGTCAGGAGATCAAAAAGCACAAGAGGGCTGATTTGCCCACTGCCCGCATACTCTCAACCTAACCCTAACCCTAACCCTAACCCTAACCCTATGCGCCACAGCACCTCATACCTCACCACTCCAAACTCTGCAGCCTTACCTATCCCAGTCACACATATACATCCACCAGCCCAACACTCAAACCTAATCCTAAAGTCCAAGGGGGCACACACCCCCACAAACACTCGGCACATCCCAGAGATCATGCCACACCCCCACAAACCCTAGGCACACACCCGACTAACCCTGGCCACTCCCCCACAAACCCGATTACCTTTGTCAGGAGGGGCAAGATCCAAGAAAGGCAAGTGTTGGACCTGGTTAATGAAGGCGTGGGCCAGATCAAAGTGGCAGGGTCGCGTGAAATTGAATCTCAAGTGAGGAGATCAAAAAGCACAAGAGGGCTGATTTGCCCACTGCCCGCATACTCTCAACCTAACCTAACAGTGACACGCTCTTCATTCTCCCGGTCGACAAAATGCCAAGAACAAAGCCCAGATGCCCAAACGGCAAGAGAGAACCAGAAAGTTAAACCCAAGCTGGGTCCACAGAAAACCAGTCACCACTAAACTCAGGTGCAGAGACACCGAATGCCCAGTAAACACTGTCAATTTAACCCATGCAATCCCAGGCATACAGATGCCGGGTAATGATGTTTAAAAACAACATTACCCTCATAGTTACATGCCTCTCATTATCCTGGTCCATGGGAAAACACAAGCCGAGCTTGATCAACTCCGGCTGGGTCATCTCGGGGAGGGTGTTTAATGATGAAAGACCCGAAACACCCGATGATCCGAGGATGCATTACTGATGATGTGTCCCAGTGCACACCCGGTCCATTCCAAGTGGTGTCGGACCACGATAATGAAAGGCATGGGCCAGATTCACCTAGCTTCACCACACAAGCCAAAGCCCAATAGCACCTCATACATCACCACTCCAAACTCTGCAGCCTTACCTATCCCAGTCACACATATACATCCACCAGCCCAACACTCAAACCTAATCCTAAAGTCCAAGGGGGCACACACCCCCACAAACCCTCGGCACATCCCAGTGATCATGCCACACTCCCACAAACCCTAGGCACACCCCGACTAACCCTGGCCACACCCCCACAAACCCAATTACCTTTGTCAGGAGGGGCAAGATCCAAGAAAGGCAAGTGTTGGACCTGGTTAATGAAGGCGTGGGCCAGATCAAAGTGGCAGGGTCGCGTGAAATTGAATCTCAAGTGAGGAGATCAAAAAGCACAAGAGGGCTGATTTGCCCACTGCCCGCATACTCTCAACCTAACCCTAACCCTAATGCGAGGGCTTCACCACATGAGCCTATGCGCCACAGCACCTCATACCTCACCACTCGAACGTCTGCAGCCTTACCTATCCCAGTCACACATATACATCCACCAGCCCAACACTCAAACCTAATCCTAAAGTCCAAGGGGGCACACACCCCCACAAACCCTCGGCACATCCCAGTGATCATGCCACACCCCCACAAACCCTAGGCACACCCCGACTAACCCTGGCCACACCCCCACAAACCCGAGTACCTTTGTCAGGAGGGGCAAGATCCAAGAAAGGCAAGTGTTGGACCTGGTTAATGAAGGCGTGGGCCAGATCAAAGTGGCAGGGTCGCGTGAAATTGAATCTCAAGTCAGGAGATCAAAAAGCACAAGTGGGCTGATTTGCCCACTGCCCGCATACTCTCAACCTAACCCTAACCCTAACCCGAACCTATCCCTAATGTGAAAGACCCGAAACACCCCATGATCCGAGGATGCATTACTGATGATGTGTCCGAGTGCACACCCGGTCCATTGAACCAAGTGGTGTCGGACCACGATAATGAAAGGCATGGGCCAGATTCACCTGGCTTCACCACATGAGCCTATGCGCCACAGCACCTCATACCTCACCACTCCAAACTCTGCAGCCTTACCTATCCCAGTCACATATACATCCACCAGCCCAACACTCAAACCTAATCCTAAAGTCCAAGGGGGCACACACCCCCACAAACCCTCGGCACATCCCAGAGATCATGCCACACCCCCACAAACCCTAGGCACACCCCGACTAACCCTGGCCACTCCCCCACAAACCCGATTACCTTTGTCAGGAGGGGCAAGATCCAAGAAAGGCAAGTGTTGGACCTGGTTAATGAAGGCGTGGGCCAGATCAAAGTGGCAGGGTCGCGTGAAATTGAATCTCAAGTGAGGAGATCAAAAAGCACAAGAGGGCTGATTTGCCCACTGCCCGCATACTCTCAACCTAACCCTAATGCCCTGAATCTCACGTCCTGAAACTCCTGCCCTGAATCACCTACCCTGAAACTCATGCCCTGAATCTCATGCCCTGAAACTCCTGCCCTCAAACTCATGCACTGCAACTCATGCCCGCAATCTCATGCCCTGAATCTCCTGCCCTGAAACTCATGCCCCGAATCTCATCCCCTGAATCTCACGCTCTGAAACTCGTGCACTGAATCTCATTACCTCAAGTTCCTGCACTGAAACTCATGCCCTGAATCGCATGTCCTGAAACTCATGCCCTGAATCTCATGCCCTGAAACTCCTGCACTGAAACTCATGCCAAGAATCTCATATCCTGAAACTCACGCCCTGAATCACATGCCCTGAAACTCCTGCCCTGAAACTCATGCCCTGAAACTCATGCCCTGAATCTCCTGTCCTGAAACTCATGCCCTGAATCTCATGCCCTGAACCTCATGCCCTGAAACTCAAGCCCAGAATCTCATGCCCTGAAACTCATGCCCTAAATCACTTACGCTGAAAGTCCTGCCCTGAAACTCATGCACTGAAACTTTTGCCCTGAATCACATGCCCTAAAACTCCTGCCCTGAATCACCTGCCCAGAAACTCATGCCCTGAATTACATGCCCTGAAATACCTGCCCTGAATCTCATGCCCTGAAACTCATGCCCTGAATCTCATGCCCTGAAACTCCTGCCCTGAAACTCATGCACTGAAACTTATCCCCTGAATCTCATGCCTTCAAACTCCTGCCCTCAAACTCATGCACTGCAACTCATGCCCGGAATCTCATGCCCTGAAACTCCTGCACTGAAACTCATGCCATGAATCTCATATCCTGAAACTCACGCCCTGAATCACATGCCCTGAAACTCCTGCCCTGAAACTCATGCCCTGAAACTCAAGCCCTGAATCTCATGCACTGAATCTCTTGCCCTGAAACTCCTGCACAGAAACACCTGCCCTGCATCTCCTGCCCTGAAATTCATGCCCTGAATCTCATGCTCTGAAACTCGTGCACTGAATCTCATGCCCTCAAGTTCCTGCACTGAAACTCATGCCCTGAATCTCATGCCCTGAATCTCATGCCCTGAAACTCAAGCCCTGAATCTCATGCCCTGAAACTCATGCCCTAAATCACATACCCTGAAACTCTTGCCCTGAAACTCATGCACTGAAACTCATGCCCTGAATCACATGCCCTAAAACTCCTGCACTGAATCATCTGGCCAGAATCTCATGCCCTGAATTACATGCCCTGAAATACCTGCCCTGAATCTCATGCCCTGAAACTCATGCCCTGAATCTGATGCCCTGAAGCTCCTGCCCTCAAACTCATGCACTGAAACTCATGCCCTGAATCTCATGCCTTGAAACTCCTGCCCTCAAACTCATGCACTGAAACTCATGCCCTGAGTCTCATGCCCTGAAACTCCTGTACTGAAACTCATGCCATGAATCTCATATCCTGAAACTCACGCCGTGAATTACATGCCCTGAAACTCCTGCCCTGAAACTCATACCCTGAAATTCATGCCCTGAAACTCATGCACTGAAACTCATGCCCTGAATCTCCTGTCCTGAAACTCAAGCCCTGAATCTCATGCCCTGAAACTCATGCCCTAAATCACATACGCTGAAACTCCTGCCCTGAAACTCATGCACTGAAACTCTTGCCCTGAATCACATGCCCTAAAACTCCTGCCCTGAATCATCTGCCCAGAAACTCATGCCCTGAATTACATGCCCTGAAATACCTGCCCTGAATCTCATGCCCTGAAACTCATGCCCTGAATCTCATGCCCTGACACTCCTGCCCTCAAACTCATGCACTGAAACTCATCCCCTGAATCTCATGCCTTCAAACTCCTGGCCTCAAACTCATGCACTGCAACTCATGCCCGGAATCTCATGCCCTGAAACTCCTGCACTGAAACTCATGCCATGAATCTCATATCCTGAAACTCACGCCCTGAATCACATGCCCTGAAACTCCTGCCCTGAAACTCATGCCCAGAAACTCATGCCCTGAATCTCATGCCCTGAATCTCTTGCCCTGAAACTCCCTCACTGAAACACCTGCCCTGCATCTCCTGCCCTGAAAATCATGCCCTGAATCTCATGTGCTGAATCTCATGCTCTGAAACTCGTGCACTGAATCATCTGGCCAGAAACTAATGCCCTGAATTACATGCCCTGAAATTCCTGCCCTGAATCTCATGCCCTGAAACTCATGCCCTGAATCTCATGCCTTGAAACTCCTGCCCTCAAACTCATGCACTGAAACTCCTGCCCTGAATCATCTGCCCAGAAACTCATGCCCTGAATTACATGCCCTGAAGCTCCTGCCCTCAAACTCATGCACTGAAACTCATGCCCTGAATCTCATGCCTTGAAACTCCTGCCCTCAAACTCATGCACTGAAACTCCTGCCCTGAATCATCTGCCCAGAAACTCATGCCCTGAATTACATGCCCTGAAATACCTGCCCTGAATCTCATGCCCTGAAACTCACGCCCTGAATCTCATGCCCTGAAACTCCTGCACTGAAACTCATGCCATGAATCTCATATCCGGAAACTCACGCCCTGAATTACATGCCCTGAAACTCCTGCCCTGAAACTCATGCCCTGAAACTCATGCCCTGAAACTCATGCCCTGAAACTCCTGCACTGAAACACCTGCCCTGAATCTCCTGCCCTGAAACTCATGCCCTGAATCTCATGACCTGTATCTCATGCTTTGAAACTCGTGCACTGAATCTCATGACCTCAAGTTCCTGCACTGAAACTCATGCCCTGAATCTCATGTCCTGAAACTCCTGCCCTGAATCACCTACCCTGAAACTCATGCCCTGAATCTCATGCCCTGAAACTCCTGCACTGAAACTCATGCCATGAATCTCATATCCTGAAACTCACGCTTTGAATCACATGCCCTGAAACTCCTGCCCTGAAACTCATGCCCTGAAACTCATGCCCTGAAACTCATGCCCTGAATCTCCTGTCCTGAAACTTATGCCCTGAATCTCATGCCCTGAATCTCATGCCCTGAAACTCCTGCACTGAAACACCTGCCCTGAATCTCCTGCCCTGAAAATCATGCCCTGAATCTCATGCCCTGAATCTCATGCCCTGAAACTCAAGCCCTGAATCTCATGCCCTGAAACTCTTGCCCGAAATCACATACCCTGAAACTCCTGCCCTGAAACTCATGCACTGAAACTCATGCCCTGAATCACATGCCCTAAAACTCCTGCCCTGAATCATCTACCCAGAAACTCATGCCCTGAATTACATGCCCTGAAATACCTGCCCTGAATCTCATGCCCTGAAACTCATGCCCTGAATCTCATGCCCTGAAACTCCTGCACTGAAACTCATGCCCCGAAACTCATGCCCTGAATCACATGCCCTATAACTCCTGCCCTGAATCAGCTGCCCAGAAACTCATGCCCTGAATTACATGCCCTGAAATATCTGCCCTGAATCTCATGCCCTGAAACTCATGCCCTGAATCTCATGCCCTGAAACTCCTGCCCTCAAACTCATGCACTGAAACTCATGCCCTGAATCTCATGCCTTGAAACTCCTGCCCTCAAACTTATGCACTGAAACTCATGCCCTGAAACTCCTGCACTGAAACTCATGCCATGAATCTCATATCCTGAAACTCATGCCCTGAATCTCATGCCCTGAATCTCATGCCCCGAAACTCCTGCACTGAAACACCTGCCCTGAATCTCCTGCCCTGAAAATCATGCCCTGAAACTCAAGCCCTGAATCTCATGCACTGAAACTCATGCCCTAAATCTCATACCCTGAATCTCCTGCCCTGAAACTCATGCACTGAAACTCATGCCCTGAATCACATGCTCTAAAACTCCTGCCCTGAATCATCTGCCCAGAAACTCATGCCCTGAATTACATGCCCTGAAATTCCTGCCCTGAATCTCATGCCCTGAAACTGATGCCCTGAATCTCATGCCCTGAAACTCCTGCCCTCATACTCATGCAGTGAAACTCAAGCCCTGAATTTCATGCCTTGAAACTCCTGTCCTGAATCTCATGCCCTGAAACTCATGCCCTGAATCTCATGCCTTGAAACTCCTGCACTGAAACTCATGCCATGAATCTCATATCCTGAAACTCACGCACTGAATTACATGCCCTGAAACTCCTGCCTTGAAACGCATGCCCTGAAACTCATTCCCTGAATCTCCTGTCCTAAAACTCATGCCCTGAATCTCATGCCCTGAATCTCATGCCCTGAAACTCCTGCACTGAAACACCTGCCCTGAATCTCCTGCTTTGAAACTCATGCCCTGAATCTCATGCCCTGAATCTCACGCTCTGAAACTCGTGCACTGAATCTCATGACCTCAAGGTCCTGCACTGAAACTCATGCCCTGAATCTCATGTCCTGAAACTCCTGCCCTGAATCACCTACCCTGAAAGTCATGCCCTGAAACTCCTGCACTGAAACTCATGCCATGTATCTCATATCCTGAAACTCACGCCCTGAATCACATGCCCTGAAACTCCTGCACTGAAACTCATGCCATGAATCTCATATCCGGAAACTCACGCCCTGAATTACATGCCCTGAAACTCCTGCCCTGAAACTCATGCCCTGAAACTCATGCCCTGAAACTCATGCCCTGAAACTCCTGCACTGAAACACCTGCCCTGAATCTCCTGCCCTGAAACTCATGCCCTGAATCTCATGACCTGTATCTCATGCTTTGAAACTCGTGCACTGAATCTCATGACCTCAAGTTCCTGCACTGAAACTCATGCCCTGAATCTCATGTCCTGAAACTCCTGCCCTGAATCACCTACCCTGAAACTCATGCCCTGAATCTCATGCCCTGAAACTCCTGCACTGAAACTCATGCCATGAATCTCATATCCTGAAACTCACGCTTTGAATCACATGCCCTGAAACTCCTGCCCTGAAACTCATGCCCTGAAACTCATGCCCTGAAACTCATGCCCTGAATCTCCTGTCCTGAAACTTATGCCCTGAATCTCATGCCCTGAATCTCATGCCCTGAAACTCCTGCACTGAAACACCTGCCCTGAATCTCCTGCCCTGAAAATCATGCCCTGAATCTCATGCCCTGAATCTCATGCCCTGAAACTCAAGCCCTGAATCTCATGCCCTGAAACTCTTGCCCGAAATCACATACCCTGAAACTCCTGCCCTGAAACTCATGCACTGAAACTCATGCCCTGAATCACATGCCCTAAAACTCCTGCCCTGAATCATCTACCCAGAAACTCATGCCCTGAATTACATGCCCTGAAATACCTGCCCTGAATCTCATGCCCTGAAACTCATGCCCTGAATCTCATGCCCTGAAACTCCTGCACTGAAACTCATGCCCCGAAACTCATGCCCTGAATCACATGCCCTATAACTCCTGCCCTGAATCAGCTGCCCAGAAACTCATGCCCTGAATTACATGCCCTGAAATATCTGCCCTGAATCTCATGCCCTGAAACTCATGCCCTGAATCTCATGCCCTGAAACTCCTGCCCTCAAACTCATGCACTGAAACTCATGCCCTGAATCTCATGCCTTGAAACTCCTGCCCTCAAACTTATGCACTGAAACTCATGCCCTGAAACTCCTGCACTGAAACTCATGCCATGAATCTCATATCCTGAAACTCATGCCCTGAATCTCATGCATTGAATCTCATGCCCCGAAACTCCTGCACTGAAACACCTGCCCTGAATCTCCTGCCCTGAAAATCATGCCCTGAAACTCAAGCCCTGAATCTCATGCACTGAAACTCATGCCCTAAATCTCATACCCTGAATCTCCTGCCCTGAAACTCATGCACTGAAACTCATGCCCTGAATCACATGCTCTAAAACTCCTGCCCTGAATCATCTGCCCAGAAACTCATGCCCTGAATTACATGCCCTGAAATTCCTGCCCTGAATCTCATGCCCTGAAACTGATGCCCTGAATCTCATGCCCTGAAACTCCTGCCCTCATACTCATGCAGTGAAACTCAAGCCCTGAATTTCATGCCTTGAAACTCCTGTCCTGAATCTCATGCCCTGAAACTCATGCCCTGAATCTCATGCCTTGAAACTCCTGCACTGAAACTCATGCCATGAATCTCATATCCTGAAACTCACGCACTGAATTACATGCCCTGAAACTCCTGCCTTGAAACGCATGCCCTGAAACTCATTCCCTGAATCTCCTGTCCTAAAACTCATGCCCTGAATCTCATGCCCTGAATCTCATGCCCTGAAACTCCTGCACTGAAACACCTGCCCTGAATCTCCTGCTTTGAAACTCATGCCCTGAATCTCATGCCCTGAATCTCACGCTCTGAAACTCGTGCACTGAATCTCATGACCTCAAGGTCCTGCACTGAAACTCATGCCCTGAATCTCATGTCCTGAAACTCCTGCCCTGAATCACCTACCCTGAAAGTCATGCCCTGAAACTCCTGCACTGAAACTCATGCCATGTATCTCATATCCTGAAACTCACGCCCTGAATCACATGCCCTGAAACTCCTGCCCTGAAACTCATGCCCTGAAACTCATGCCCTGAAACTCATGCCCTGAATCTCCTGTCCTGAAACTCATGCCCTGAATCTCATGCCCTGAATCTCATGCTCTGAAACTCCTGCACTGAAACACCTGCCCTGAATCTCCTGCCCTGAAAATCATGCCCTGAATCTCATGCCCTGAATCTCATGCTCTGAAACTCGTGCACTGAATCTCATGCCCTCAAGTTCCTGCACTGAAACTGATGCCCTGAATCTCATGCCCTGAAACTCATGCCCTGAACCTCATGCCCTGAAACTCAAGCCCTGAATCTCATGCCCTGAAATTCATGCCCTAAATCACATACCCTGAAACTACTGCCCTGAAACTCATGTACTGAAACTCATGCCCTGAATCACATGCCCTAAAATTCCTGCCCTGAATCATCTGCCCAGAAACTCATGCCCTAAATTACATGCCCTGAAATACCTACCCTGAATCTCATGCCCTGAAACTCATGCTCTGAATCTCATGCCCTGAATCTCATGCCCTGAAACTCCTGCTCTGAAACACGTGCCCTGAATCTCCTGCCTTGAAAATCATGCCCTGAATCTCATGCCCTGAATCTCATGCTCTGAAACTCGTGCACTGAATCTCATGCCCTCAAGTTCCTGCACTGAAACTCATGCCCTGAATCTCTTGCCCTGAAACTCATGCCATGAACCTCATGCCCTGAAACTCAAGCCCTGAATCTCATGCCCTGAAACTCATGCCCTAAATCACATACCCTGAAACTCCTGCCCTGAAACTCATGCACTGAATCTCATGCGCTGAACCACATGCCCTAAAACTAATGCCCTGAATCATCTGCCTAGAAACTCATGCCCTGAATTACATGCCCTGAAATACCTGCCCTGAATCTCATGCCCTGAAACTCATGCCCTGAATCTCATGCCCTGAAACTCCTGCCCTCAAACTCATGCACTGAAACTCATGCCCTGAATCTCATGCCTTGAAACTCCTGCCCTCAAATTCATGCACTGAAACTCATGCCCTGAATCTCATGCCCTGAAACACCTGCACTGAATCTCATGCCATGAATTTCATATCCTGAAACTGACGCCTTGAATCACATGCCCTGAAACTCCTGCCCTGAAACTCATGCCCTGAAACTCATGCCCTGAATCTCATGCCCTGAATCTCGTGCCCTGAAACTCCTGCACTGAAACACCTGCCCTCAATCCCCTGCCCTGAAAATGAAGCCCTGAATCTCATGCTCTAAAACTCGTGCACTGAATATCATGCCCTCAATTAACTGCACTGAAACTCATGCCCTGAATCTCATGCCCTGAAACTCATGCCCTGAACCTCATGCCCTGAAACTCAAGCCCTGAATCTCATGCCCTGAAACTCTTGCCCTGAAACTCATGCACTGAAACTCATGCCCTGAATCACATGCCCTAAAACTCCTGCCCTGAATCATCTGCCCAGAAACTCATGCCCTGAATTACATGCCCTGAAATACCTGCCCTGAATCTCATGCCCTGAAACTCATGCCCTGAATCTCTTGCCCTGAAATTCCTGCACTGAAACTCATGCACTGAAACTAATGCCCTGAATCACATGCCATAAAACTCCTGCCCTGAATCATCTGCCCAGAAAATCATGCCCTGAATTACATGCCCTGAAACTCCTGCCCTGAAACTCCTGCACTGAAACTCATGCCATGAATCTCATATCCTGAAACTCACGCCCTGAATTACATGCCCTGAAACTCCTGCCCTGAAACTCATGCCCTGAAATTCATGCCCTGAATCTCATGCCCTGAAACTCCTGCACTGAAACACCTGCCCTGAATCTCCTGCCCTGAAACTCATGCCCTGAATCTCATGACCTGAATCTCATGCTTTGAAACTCGTGCACTGAATCTCATGACCTCAAGTTCCTGCACTGAAACTCATGCCCTGAATCTCATGTCCTGAAACTCCTGCCCTGAATCACCTACCCTGAAACTCATGCCCTGAATCTCATGCCCTGAAACTCCTGCACTGAAACTCATGCCATGAATCTCATATCCTGAAACTCACGCCCTGAATCACATGCCCTGAAACTCCTGCCCTGAAACTCATGCCCTGAAACTCATGCCCTGAATCTCCTGCCCTGAAACTCATGCCCTGAATCTCATGCCCTGAATCTCATGCCCTGAAACTCCTGCACTGAAACACCTGCCCTGAATCTCCTGCCCTGAAAATCATGCCCTGAATCTCATGCCCTGAATCTCATGCTCCGAAACTCATGCCCTGAATCTCATGCCCTGAAACTCAAGCCCTGAATCTCCTGTCCTAAAACTCATGCCCTGAATCTCATGCCCTGAATCTCATGCCCTGAAACTCCTGCACTGAAACACCTGCCCTGAATCTCCTGCCATGAAACTCATGCCCTGAATCTCATGCCCTGAATCTCACGCTCTGAATCTCGTGCACTGAATCTCATGACCTCAAGTTCCTGCACTGAAACTCATGCCCTGAATCACATGCCCTAAAACTCCTGCCCTGAATCATCTGCCCAGAAACTCATGCCCTGAATTACATGCCCTGAAATTCCTGCCCTGAATCTCATGCCCTGAAACTCATGCCCTGAATCTCATGCCCTGAAACTCCTGCCCTCAAACTCATGGAGTGAAACTCATGCCCTGAATCTCATGCCTTGAAACTCCTGTCCTGAATCACCTGCACTGATCTCATGCCATGAATCTCATATCCTGAAATTTACGCCCTGAATCACATGCCCTGAAACTCCTGCCCTGAAACTCCTGCACTGAAACACCTGCCCTGAATCTCATGCCCTGAAACTCATGCCCTAAACTTCATGCCCTGAAACTCAAGCCCTGAATCTCATGCCCTGAAAATCATGCCCTGAAACTCATGCCCTGAATCACATGCCCTAAAACTCCTGCCCTGAATCAGCTATCCAGAAACTCATGCCCTGAATTACATGCCCTGAAATACCTGCCCTGAATCTCATGCCCTGAAACTCATGCCCTGAATCTCATGCCCTGAAACTCCTGCCCTCAAACTCATGCACTGAAACTCATGCCCTGAAACTCCTGCACTGAAACTCATGCCATGAATCTCATATCCTGAAACTCATGCCCTGAATCTCATGCCCTGAATCTCATGCCCAGAAAATCATGCCCTGAAACTCAAGCCCTGAATCTCATGCACTGAAACTCATGCCCTAAATCTCATACCCTGAATCTCCTGCCCTGAAACTCATGCACTGATACTCATGCCCTGAATCACATGCCCTAAAACTCCTGCCCTGAATCATCTGCCCAGAAACTCATGCCCTGAATTTCATGCCCTGAAATTCCTGCCCTGAATCTCATGCCCTGAAACTCATGCCCTGAATCTCATGCCCTGAAACTCCTGCCCTCAAACTCATGCACTGAAACTCATGCCCTGAATCTCATGCCCTGAAGCTCCTGCCCTCAAATTCATGCACTGAAACTCATGCCCTGAATCTCCTGTCCTGAAACTCACGCCCTGAATCACATGCCCTGAAACTCCTGCCCTGAAACTCATGCCCTGAAACTCATGCCCTGAATCTCCTGTCCTGAAACTCATGCCCTGAATCTCATGCCCTGAACCTCATGCCCTGAAACTCAAGCCCAGAATCTCATGCCCTGAAACTCATGCCCTAAATCACTTACGCTGAAAGTCCTGCCCTGAAACTCATGCACTGAAACTCTTGCCCTGAATCACATGCCCTAAAACTCCTGCCCTGAATCACCTGCCCAGAAACTCATGCCCTGAATTACATGCCCTGAAATACCTGCCCTGAATCTCATGCCCTGAAACTCATGCCCTGAATCTCATGCCCTGAAACTCCTGCCCTCAAACTCATGCACTGAAACTCATGCCCTGAATCTCATGCCTTGAAACTCCTGCCCTGAAACTCATGCACTGAAACTTATCCCCTGAATCTCATGCCTTCAAACTCCTGCCCTCAAACTCATGCACTGCAACTCATGCCCGGAATCTCATGCCCTGAAACTCCTGCACTGAAACTCATGCCATGAATCTCATATCCTGAAACTCACGCCCTGAATCACATGCCCTGAAACTCCTGCCCTGAAACTCATGCCCTGAAACTCAAGCCCTGAATCTCATGCACTGAATCTCTTGCCCTGAAACTCCTGCACAGAAACACCTGCCCTGCATCTCCTGCCCTGAAATTCATGCCCTGAATCTCATGCTCTGAAACTCGTGCACTGAATCTCATGCCCTCAAGTTCCTGCACTGAAACTCATGCCCTGAATCTCATGCCCTGAATCTCATGCCCTGAAACTCAAGCCCTGAATCTCATGCCCTGAAACTCATGCCCTAAATCACATACCCTGAAACTCTTGCCCTGAAACTCATGCACTGAAACTCATGCCCTGAATCACATGCCCTAAAACTCCTGCACTGAATCATCTGGCCAGAATCTCATGCCCTGAATTACATGCCCTGAAATACCTGCCCTGAATCTCATGCCCTGAAACTCATGCCCTGAATCTGATGCCCTGAAGCTCCTGCCCTCAAACTCATGCACTGAAACTCATGCCCTGAATCTCATGCCTTGAAACTCCTGCCCTCAAACTCATGCACTGAAACTCATGCCCTGAGTCTCATGCCCTGAAACTCCTGTACTGAAACTCATGCCATGAATCTCATATCCTGAAACTCACGCCGTGAATTACATGCCCTGAAACTCCTGCCCTGAAACTCATACCCTGAAATTCATGCCCTGAAACTCATGCACTGAAACTCATGCCCTGAATCTCCTGTCCTGAAACTCAAGCCCTGAATCTCATGCCCTGAAACTCATGCCCTAAATCACATACGCTGAAACTCCTGCCCTGAAACTCATGCACTGAAACTCTTGCCCTGAATCACATGCCCTAAAACTCCTGCCCTGAATCATCTGCCCAGAAACTCATGCCCTGAATTACATGCCCTGAAATACCTGCCCTGAATCTCATGCCCTGAAACTCATGCCCTGAATCTCATGCCCTGACACTCCTGCCCTCAAACTCATGCACTGAAACTCATCCCCTGAATCTCATGCCTTCAAACTCCTGGCCTCAAACTCATGCACTGCAACTCATGCCCGGAATCTCATGCCCTGAAACTCCTGCACTGAAACTCATGCCATGAATCTCATATCCTGAAACTCACGCCCTGAATCACATGCCCTGAAACTCCTGCCCTGAAACTCATGCCCAGAAACTCATGCCCTGAATCTCATGCCCTGAATCTCTTGCCCTGAAACTCCCTCACTGAAACACCTGCCCTGCATCTCCTGCCCTGAAAATCATGCCCTGAATCTCATGTGCTGAATCTCATGCT
The DNA here is from genome assembly GCF_030028105.1 of Mobula birostris. Classification (NCBI taxonomy): domain Eukaryota; kingdom Metazoa; phylum Chordata; class Chondrichthyes; order Myliobatiformes; family Myliobatidae; genus Mobula; species Mobula birostris. Next base: position 122,345 of record NW_027274095.1, read on the forward strand.
CTGAAACTCGTGCACTGAATCATCTGGCCAGAAACTAATGCCCTGAATTACATGCCCTGAAATTCCTGCCCTGAATCTCATGCCCTGAAACTCATGCCCTGAATCTCATGCCTTGAAACTCCTGCCCTCAAACTCATGCACTGAAACTCCTGCCCTGAATCATCTGCCCAGAAACTCATGCCCTGAATTACATGCCCTGAAGCTCCTGCCCTCAAACTCATGCACTGAAACTCATGCCCTGAATCTCATGCCTTGAAACTCCTGCCCTCAAACTCATGCACTGAAACTCCTGCCCTGAATCATCTGCCCAGAAACTCATGCCCTGAATTACATGCCCTGAAATACCTGCCCTGAATCTCATGCCCTGAAACTCACGCCCTGAATCTCATGCCCTGAAACTCCTGCACTGAAACTCATGCCATGAATCTCATATCCGGAAACTCACGCCCTGAATTACATGCCCTGAAACTCCTGCCCTGAAACTCATGCCCTGAAACTCATGCCCTGAAACTCATGCCCTGAAACTCCTGCACTGAAACACCTGCCCTGAATCTCCTGCCCTGAAACTCATGCCCTGAATCTCATGACCTGTATCTCATGCTTTGAAACTCGTGCACTGAATCTCATGACCTCAAGTTCCTGCACTGAAACTCATGCCCTGAATCTCATGTCCTGAAACTCCTGCCCTGAATCACCTACCCTGAAACTCATGCCCTGAATCTCATGCCCTGAAACTCCTGCACTGAAACTCATGCCATGAATCTCATATCCTGAAACTCACGCTTTGAATCACATGCCCTGAAACTCCTGCCCTGAAACTCATGCCCTGAAACTCATGCCCTGAAACTCATGCCCTGAATCTCCTGTCCTGAAACTTATGCCCTGAATCTCATGCCCTGAATCTCATGCCCTGAAACTCCTGCACTGAAACACCTGCCCTGAATCTCCTGCCCTGAAAATCATGCCCTGAATCTCATGCCCTGAATCTCATGCCCTGAAACTCAAGCCCTGAATCTCATGCCCTGAAACTCTTGCCCGAAATCACATACCCTGAAACTCCTGCCCTGAAACTCATGCACTGAAACTCATGCCCTGAATCACATGCCCTAAAACTCCTGCCCTGAATCATCTACCCAGAAACTCATGCCCTGAATTACATGCCCTGAAATACCTGCCCTGAATCTCATGCCCTGAAACTCATGCCCTGAATCTCATGCCCTGAAACTCCTGCACTGAAACTCATGCCCCGAAACTCATGCCCTGAATCACATGCCCTTATAACTCCTGCCCTGAATCAGCTGCCAGAAACTCATGCCCTAAATTACATGCCCTGAAATATCTGCCCTGAATCTCATGCCCTGAAACTCATGCCCTGAATCTCATGCCTGAAACTCCTGCCCTCAAACTCATGCACTGAAACCTCATGCCCTGAATCTCATGCCTTGAAACTCCTGCCCTCAAACTTATGCACTGAAACTCATGCCCTGAAACTCCTGCACTGAAACTCATGCCATGAATCTCATATCCTGAAACTCATGCCCTGAATCTCATGCCCTGAATCTCATGCCCCGAAACTCCTGCACTGAAACACCTGCCCTGAATCTCCTGCCCTGAAAATCATGCCCTGAAACTCAAGCCCTGAATCTCATGCACTGAAACTCATGCCCTAAATCTCATACCCTGAATCTCCTGCCCTGAAACTCATGCACTGAAACTCATGCCCTGAATCACATGCTCTAAAACTCCTGCCCTGAATCATCTGCCCAGAAACTCATGCCCTGAATTACATGCCTGAAATTCCTGCCCTGAATCTCATGCCCTGAAACTGATGCCCTGAATCTCATGCCCTGAAACTCCTGCCCTCATACTCATGCAGTGAAACTCAAGCCCTGAATTTCATGCCTTGAACTCCTGTCCTGAATCTCATGCCCTGAAACTCATGCCCTGAATCTCATGCCTTGAAACTCCTGCACTGAAACTCATGCCATGAATCTCATATCCTGAAACTCACGCACTGATTTACATGCCCTGAAACTCCTGCCTTGAAACGCATGCCCTGAAACTCATTCCCTGAATCTCCTGTCCTAAAACTCATGCCCTGAATCTCATGCCCTGAATCTCATGCCCTGAAACTCCTGCACTGAAACACCTGCCCTGAATCTCCTGCTTTGAAACTCATGCCCTGAATCTCATGCCCTGAATCTCACGCTCTGAAACTCGTGCACTGAATCTCATGACCTCAAGGTCCTGCACTGAAACTCATGCCCTGAATCTCTATGTCCTGAAACTCCTGCCCTGAATCACCTACCCTGAAAGTCATGCCCTGAAACTCCTGCACTGAAACTCATGCCATGTATCTCATATCCTGAAACTCACGCCCTGAATCACATGCCCTGAAACTCCTGCCTGAAACTCATGCCCTGAAACTCATGCCCTGAAACTCATGCCCTGAATCTCCTGTCCTGAAACTCATGCCTGAATCTCATGCCCTGAATCTCATGCCCTGAAACTCCTGCACTGAAACACCTGCCCTGAATCTCCTGCCCTGAAAATCATGCCCTGAATCTCATGCCCTGAATCTCATGCTCTGAAACTCGTGCACTGAATCTCATGCCCTCAAGTTCCTGCACTGAAACTGATGCCCTGAATCTCATGCCCTGAAACTCATGCCCTGAACCTCATGCCCTGAAACTCAAGCCTGAATCTCATGCCCTGAAATTCATGCCCTAAATCACATACCCTGAAACTACTGCCCTGAAACTCATGTACTGAAACTCATGCCCTGAATCACATGCCCTAAAATTCCTGCCCTGAATCATCTGCCCAGAAACTCATGGCCTAAATTACATGCCCTGAAATACCTACCCTGAATCTCATGCCCTGAAACTCATGCTCTGAATCTAATGCCCTGAATCTCATGCCCTGAAACTCCTGCTCTGAAACACGTGCCCTGAATCTCCTGCCTTGAAAATCATGCCCTGAATCTCATGCCCTGAATCTCATGCTCTGAAACTCGTGCACTGAATCTCATGCCCTCAAGTTCCTGCACTGAAACTCATGCCCTGAATCTCTTGCCCTGAAACTCATGCCCTGAACTCATGCCCTGAAACTCAAGCCCTGAATCTCATGCCCTGAAACTCATGCTCCCTAAATCACATACCCTGAAACTCCTGCCCTGAAACTCATGCACTGAATCTCATGCGCTGAACCACATGCCCTAAAACTAATGCCCTGAATCATCTGCCTAGAAACTCATGCCCTGAATTACATGCCCTGAAATACCTGCCCTGAATCTCATGCCCTGAAACTCATGCCCTGAATCTCATGCCCTGAAACTCCTGCCCTCAAACTCATGTCACTGAAACTCATGCCCTGAATCTCATGCCTTGAAACTCCTGCCCTCAAATTCATGCACTGAAACTCATGCCCTGAATCTCATGCCCTGAAACACCTGCACTGAATCTCATGCCATGAATTTCATATCCTGAAACTGACGCCTTGAATCACATGCCCTGAAAACTCCTGCCCTGAAACTCATGCCCTGAAACTCATGCCCTGAATCTCATGCCCTGAATCTCGTGCCCTGAAACTCCTGCACTGAAACACCTGCCCTCAATCCCCTGCCCTGAAAATGAAGCCCTGAATCTCATGCTCTAAAACTCGTGCACTGAATATCATGCCCTCAATTAACTGCACTGAAACTCATGCCCTGAATCTCATGCCCTGAAACTCATGCCCTGAACCTCATGCCCTGAAACTCAAGCCCTGAATCTCATGCCCTGAAACTCTTGCCCTGAAACTCATGCACTGAAACTCATGCCCTGAATCACATGCCCTAAAAACTCCTGCCCTGAATCATCTGCCCAGAACTCATGCCCTGAATTACATGCCCTGAAATACCTGCCCTGAATCTCATGCACCTGAAACTCATGCCTGAATCTCTTGCCCTGAAATTCCTGCACTGAAACTCATGCACTGAAACTAATGCCCTGAATCACATGCCATAAAACTCCTGCCCTGAATCATCTGCCCAGAAAATCATGCCTGAATTACATGCCCTGAAACTCCTGCCCTGAAACTCCTGCACTGAAACTCATGCCATGAATCTCATATCCTGAAACTCACGCCCTGAATTACATGCCCTGAAACTCCTGCCCTGAAACTCATGCCCTGAAATTCATGCCCTGAATCTCATGCCCTGAAACTCCTGCACTGAAACACCTGCCCTGAATCTCCTGCCCTGAAACTCATGCCCTGAATCTCATGACCTGAATCTCATGCTTTGAAACTCGTGCACTGAATCTCATGACCTCAAGTTCCTGCACTGAAACTCATTGCCCTGAATCTCATGTCCTGAAACTCCTGCCTGAATCACCTACCCTGAAACTCATGCCCTGAATCTCATGCCCTGAAAATCCTGCACTGAAACTCATGCCATGATTCTCATATCCTGAAACTCACGCCCTGAATCACATGCCCTGAAACTCCTGCCCTGAAACTCATGCCCTGAAACTCATGCCCTGAATCTCCTGCCCTAAAACTCATGCCCTGAATCTCATGCCCTGAATCTCATGCCCTGAAACTCCTGCACTGAAACACCTGCCCTGAATCTCCTGCCCTGAAAATCATGCCCTGAATCTCATGCCCTGAATCTCATGCTCCGAAACTCATGCCCTGAATCTCATGCCTGAAACTCAAGCCCTGAATCTCCTGTCCTAAAACTCATGCCCTGAATCTCATGCCCTGAATCTCATGCCCTGAAACTCCTGCACTGAAACACCTGCCCTGAATCTCCTGCCATGAAAACTCATGCCCTGAATCTCATGCCCTGAATCTCACGCTCTGAATCTCGTGCACTGAATCTCATGACCTCAAGTCCTGCACTGAAACTCATGCCCTGAATCACATGCCCTAAAACTCCTGCCCTGAATCATCTGCCCAGAAACTCATGCCCTGAATTACATTGCCCTGAAATTCCTGCCCTGAATCTCATGCCCGTGAAACTCATGCCCTGAATCTCATGCCCTGAAACTCCTGCCCTCAAACTCATGGAGTGAAACTCATGCCCTGAATCTCATGCCTTGAAACTCCTGTCCTGAATCACCTGCACTGATCTCATGCCATGAATCTCATATCCTGAATTTACGCCCTGAATCACATGCCCTGAAACTCCTGCCCTGAAACTCCTGCACTGAAACACCTGCCCTGAATCTCATGCCCTGAAACTCATGCCCTAAACTTCATGCCCTGAAACTCAAGCCCTGAATCTCATGCCTGAAAATCATGCCCTGAAACTCATGCCTGAATCACATGCCCTAAAACTCCTGCCCTGAATCAGCTATCCAGAAACTCATGCCCTGAATTACATGCCCTGAAATACCTGCCCTGAATCTCATGCCCTGAAACTCATGCCCTGAATCTCATGCCCTGAAACTCCTGCCCTCAAACTCATGCACTGAAACTCATGCCCTGAAACTCCTGCACTGAAACTCATGCCATGAATCTCATATCCTGAAACTCATGCCCTGAATCTCATGCCCTGAATCTCATGCCCAGAAAATCATGCCCTGAAACTCAAGCCCTGAATCTCATGCACTGAAACTCATGCCCTATAATCTCATACCCTGAATCTCCTGCCCTGAAACTCATGCACTGATACTCATGCCCTGAATCACATGCCCTAAAACTCCTGCCCTGAATCATCTGCCCAGAAACTCATGCCCTGAATTTCATGCCCTGAAATTCCTGCACTGAATCATCTGGCCAGAATCTCATGCCCTGAATTACATGCCCTGAAATACCTGCCCTGAATCTCATGCCCTGAAACTCATGCCCTGAATCTGATGCCCCTGAAGCTCCTGCCCTCAAACTCAATGCACTGAAACTCATGCCCTGAATCTCATGCCTTGAAACTCCTGCCCTCAAACTCATGCACTGAAAACTCATGCCCTGAGTCTCATGCCCTGAAACATCCTGTACTGAAACTCATGCCATGAATCTCATATCCTGAACTCACCGCCGTGAATTACATGCCCTGAAACTCCTGGCCCTGAAACTCATACCCTGAAATTCATGCCCTGAAACTCATGCACTGAAACTCATGCCCTGAATCTCCTGTCCTGAAACTCAAGCCCTGAATCTCATGCCCTGAAACTCATGCCCTAAATCACATACGCTGAAACTCCTGCCCTGAAACTCATGCACTGAAACTCTTGCCCCTGAATCACATGCCCTAAAACTCCTGCCCTGAATCATCTGCCCAGAAACTCATGCCCTGAATTACATGCCCTAGAAATACCTGCCCTGAATCTCATGCCCTGAAACTCATGCCCTGAATCTCATGCCCTGACACTCCTGCCTCAAACTCATGCACTGAAACTCATCCCCTGAATCTCATGCCTTTCAAACTCCTGGCCTCAAACTCATGCACTGCAAACTCATGCCCGGAATCTCATGCCCTGAAACTCCTGCACTGAAACTCATGCCTATGAATCTCATATCCTGAAACTCACGCCCTGAATCACATGCCCTGAAACTCCTGCCCTGAAACTCATGCCCAGAAAACTCATGCCCTGATCTCATGCCCTGAATCTCTTGCCCTGAAACTCCCTCACTGAAACACCTGCCCTGCATCTCCTGCCCTGAAAATCATGCCCTGAATCTCATGTGCTGAATCTCATGCTCTGAAACTCGTGCACTGAATCATCTGGCCAGAAACTAATGCCCTGAATTACATGCCCTGAAATTCCTGCCCTGAATCTCATGCCCTGAAACTCATGCCCTGAATCTCATGCCTTGAAACTCCTGCCCTCAAACTCATGCACTGAAACTCCTGCCCTGAATCATCTGCCCAGAAACTCATGCCCTGAATTACATGCCCTGAAGCTCCTGCCCTCAAACTCATGCACTGAAACTCATGCCCTGAATCTCATGCCTTGAAACTCCTGCCCTCAAACTCATGCACTGAAACTCCTGCCCTGAATCATCTGCCCAGAAACTCATGCCCTGAATACATGCCCTGAAATACCTGCCCTGAATCTCATGCCCTGAAAACTCACGCCCTGAATCTCATGCCCTGAAACTCCTGCACTGAAACTCATTGCCATGAATCTCATATCCGGAAACTCACGCCCTGAATTACATGCCCTGAAACTCCTGCCCTGAAACTCATGCCCTGAAACTCATGCCCTGAAACTCATGCCCTGAAACTCCTGCACTGAAACACCTGCCCTGAATCTCCTGCCCTGAAACTCATGCCCTGAATCTCATGACCTGTATCTCATGCTTTGAAACTCGTGCACTGAATCTCATGACCTCAAGTTCCTGCACTGAAACTCATGCCCTGAATCTCATGTCCTGAAACTCCTGCCCTGAATCACCTACCCTGAAACCTCATGCCCTGAATCTCATGCCCTGAAACTCCTGCACTGAAACTCATGCCATGAATCTCATATCCTGAAACTCACGCTTTGAATCACATGCCCTGAAACTCCTGCCCTGAAACTCATGCCCTGAAACTCATGCCCCTGAAACTCATGCCCTGAATCTCCTTGTCCTGAAACTTATGCCCCTGAATCTCTTGCCCTGAATCTCATGCCCTGAAACTCCTGCACTGAAACACCTGCCATGAATCTCCTGCCCTGAAAATCATGCCCTGAATCTCATGCCCTGAATCTCATGCCCTGAAACTCAAGCCCTGAATCTCATGCCCTGAAACTCTTGCCCGAATCACATACCCTGAAACTCTGCCCTGAAACTCATGCACTGAAACTCATGCCCTGAATCACATGCCCTAAAACTCCTGCCCTGAATCATCTACCCAGGAAACTCATGCCCTGAATTACATGCCTGAAATACCTGCCCTGAATCTCATGCCCTGAAACTCATGCCCTGAATCTCATGCCCTGGAAACTCCTGCACTGAAACTCATGCCCCCGAAAACTCATGCCCTTGAATCACATGCCCTATAACTCCTGCCCTGAATCAGCTGCCCAGAAACTCATGCCTGAATTACAAGCCTGAAATATCTGCCCTGAATCTCATGCCCTGAAACTCATGCCCTGAATCTCATGCCCTGAAACTCCTGCCCTCAAACTCATGCACTGAAACTCATGCCCTGAATCTCATGCCTTGAAACTCCTGCCCTCAAACTTATGCACTGAAACTCATGCCCTGAAACTCCTGCACTGAAACTCATGCCATGAATCTCATATCCTGAAACTCATGCCCTGAATCTCATGCCCTGAATCTCATGCCCCGAAACTCCTGCACTGAAACACCTGCCCTGAATCTCCTGCCCTGAAAATCATGCCCTGAAACTCAAGCCCTGAATCTCATGCACTGAAACTCATGCCCTAAATCTCATACCCTGAATCTCCTGCCCTGAAACTCATGCACTGAAACTCATGCCCTGAATCACATGCTCTAAAACCTTCCTGCCCTGAATCATCTGCCCAGAAACTCATGCCCTGAATTACATGCCCTGAAATTCCTGCCCTGAATCTCATGCCCTGAAACTGATGCCACTGAATCTCATGCCCTGGAAACTCCTGCCCTCATACTCATGCAGTGAAACTCAAGCCCTGAATTTCATGCCTTGAAACTCCTGTCCTGAATCTCATGCCCTGAAACTCATGCCCTGAATCTCATGCCTTGAGAAACTCCTGCACTGAAACTTCATGCCATGAATCTCATATCCTGAAACTCACGGCACTGAATTACATGCCCTGAAACTCCTGCCTTGAAACGCATGCCCCTAAAACTCATGCCCTGAATCTCATGCCCTGAATCTCATGCCCTGAAACTCCTGCACTGAAACACCTGCCCTGAATCTCCTGCTTTGAAACTCATGCCCTGAATCTCATGCCCTGAATCTCACGCTCTGAAACTCGTGCACTGAATCTCATGACCTCAAGGTCCTGCACTGAAACTCATGCCCTGAATCTCATGTCCTGAAACTCCTGCCCTGAATCACCTACCCTGAAAGTCATGCCCTGAAACTCCTGCACTGAAACTCATGCCATGTATCTCATATCCTGAAACTCACGCCCTGAATCACATGCCCTGAAACTCCTGCCCTGAAACTCATGCCCTGAAACTCATGCCCTGAAACTCATGCCCTGAATCTCCTGTCCTGAAACTCATGCCCTGAATCTCATGCCCTGAATCTCATGCCCTGAAACTCCTGCACTGAAACACCTGCCCTGAATCTCCTGCCCTGAAAATCATGCCCTGAATCTCATGCCCTGAATCTCATGCTCTGAAACTCGTGCACTGAATCTCATGCCCTCAAGTTCCTGCACTGAAACTGATGCCCTGAATCTCATGCCCTGAAACTCATGCCCTGAACCTCATGCCCTGAAACTCAAGCCCTGAATCTCATGCCCTGAAATTCATGCCCTAAATCACATACCCTGAAACTACTGCCCTGAAACTCATGTACTGAAACTCATGCCCTGAATCACATGCCCTAAAATTCCTGCCCTGAATCATCTGCCCAGAAACTCATGCCCTAAATTACATGCCCTGAAATACCTACCCTGAATCTCATGCCCTGAAACTCATGCTCTGAATCTCATGCCCTGAATCTCATGCCCTGAAACTCCTGCTCTGAAACACGTGCCCTGAATCTCCTGCCTTGAAAATCATGCCCTGAATCTCATGCCCTGAATCTCATGCTCTGAAACTCGTGCACTGAATCTCATGCCCTCAAGTTCCTGCACTGAAACTCATGCCCTGAATCTCTTGCCCTGAAACTCATGCCCTGAACCTCATGCCCTGAAACTCAAGCCCTGAATCTCATGCCCTGAAACTCATGCCCTAAATCACATACCCTGAAACTCCTGCCCTGAAACTCATGCACTGAATCTCATGCGCTGAACCACATGCCCTAAAACTAATGCCCTGAATCATCTGCCTAGAAACTCATGCCCTGAATTACATGCCCTGAAATACCTGCCCTGAATCTCATGCCCTGAAACTCATGCCCTGAATCTCATGCCCTGAAACTCCTGCCCTCAAACTCATGCACTGAAACTCATGCCCTGAATCTCATGCCTTGAAACTCCTGCCCTCAAATTCATGCACTGAAACTCATGCCCTGAATCTCATGCCCTGAAACACCTGCACTGAATCTCATGCCATGAATTTCATATCCTGAAACTGACGCCTTGAATCACATGCCCTGAAACTCCTGCCCTGAAACTCATGCCCTGAAACTCATGCCCTGAATCTCATGCCCTGAATCTCGTGCCCTGAAACTCCTGCACTGAAACACCTGCCCTCAATCCCCTGCCCTGAAAATGAAGCCCTGAATCTCATGCTCTAAAACTCGTGCACTGAATATCATGCCCTCAATTAACTGCACTGAAACTCATGCCCTGAATCTCATGCCCTGAAACTCATGCCCTGAACCTCATGCCCTGAAACTCAAGCCCTGAATCTCATGCCCTGAAACTCTTGCCCTGAAACTCATGCACTGAAACTCATGCCCTGAATCACATGCCCTAAAACTCCTGCCCTGAATCATCTGCCCAGAAACTCATGCCCTGAATTACATGCCCTGAAATACCTGCCCTGAATCTCATGCCCTGAAACTCATGCCCTGAATCTCTTGCCCTGAAATTCCTGCACTGAAACTCATGCACTGAAACTAATGCCCTGAATCACATGCCATAAAACTCCTGCCCTGAATCATCTGCCCAGAAAATCATGCCCTGAATTACATGCCCTGAAACTCCTGCCCTGAAACTCCTGCACTGAAACTCATGCCATGAATCTCATATCCTGAAACTCACGCCCTGAATTACATGCCCTGAAACTCCTGCCCTGAAACTCATGCCCTGAAATTCATGCCCTGAATCTCATGCCCTGAAACTCCTGCACTGAAACACCTGCCCTGAATCTCCTGCCCTGAAACTCATGCCCTGAATCTCATGACCTGAATCTCATGCTTTGAAACTCGTGCACTGAATCTCATGACCTCAAGTTCCTGCACTGAAACTCATGCCCTGAATCTCATGTCCTGAAACTCCTGCCCTGAATCACCTACCCTGAAACTCATGCCCTGAATCTCATGCCCTGAAAATCCTGCACTGAAACTCATGCCATGAATCTCATATCCTGAAACTCACGCCCTGAATCACATGCCCTGAAACTCCTGCCCTGAAACTCATGCCTGAAACTCATGCCCTGAATCTCCTGCCCTAAAACTCATGCCCTGAATCTCATGCCCTGAATCTCATGCCCTGAAACTCCTGCACTGAAACACCTGCCCTGAATCTCCTGCCCTGAAAATCATGCCCTGAATCTCATGCCCTGAATCTCATGCTCCGAAACTCATGCCCTGAATCTCATGCCCTGAAACTCAAGCCCTGAATCTCCTGTCCTAAAACTCATGCCCTGAATCTCATGCCCTGAATCTCATGCCCTGAAACTCCTGCACTGAAACACCTGCCCTGAATCTCCTGCCATGAAACTCATGCCCTGAATCTCATGCCCTGAATCTCACGCTCTGAATCTCGTGCACTGAATCTCATGACCTCAAGTTCCTGCACTGAAACTCATGCCCTGAATCACAAGCCCTAAAACTCCTGCCCTGAATCATCTGCCCAGAAACTCATGCCCTGAATTACATGCCCTGAAATTCCTGCCCTGAATCTCATGCCCTGAAACTCATGCCCTGAATCTCATGCCCTGAAACTCCTGCCCTCAAACTCATGGAGTGAAACTCATGCCCTGAATCTCATGCCTTGAAACTCCTGTCCTGAATCACCTGCACTGATCTCATGCCATGAATCTCATATCCTGAAATTTACGCCCTGAATCACATGCCCTGAAACTCCTGCCCTGAAACTCCTGCACTGAAACACCTGCCCTGAATCTCATGCCCTGAAACTCATGCCCTAAACTTCATGCCCTGAAACTCAAGCCCTGAATCTCATGCCCTGAAAATCATGCCCTGAAACTCATGCCCTGAATCACATGCCCTAAAACTCCTGCCCTGAATCAGCTATCCAGAAACTCATGCCCTGAATTACATGCCCTGAAATACCTGCCCTGAATCTCATGCCCTGAAACTCATGCCCTGAATCTCATGCCCTGAAACTCCTGCCCTCAAACTCATGCACTGAAACTCATGCCCTGAAACTCCTGCACTGAAACTCATGCCATGAATCTCATATCCTGAAACTCATGCCCTGAATCTCATGCCCTGAATCTCATGCCCAGAAAATCATGCCCTGAAACTCAAGCCCTGAATCTCATGCACTGAAACTCATGCCCTAAATCTCATACCCTGAATCTCCTGCCCTGAAACTCATGCACTGATACTCATGCCCTGAATCACCTGCCCTAAAACTCCTGCCCTGAATCATCTGCCCAGAAACTCATGCCCTGAATTTCATGCCCTGAAATTCCTGCCCTGAATCTCCTGCCCTGAAACTCATGCCCTGAATCTCATGCCCTGAAACTCCTGCCCTCAAACTCATGCACTGAAACTCATGCCCTGAATCTCATGCCCTGAAGCTCCTGCCCTCAAACTCATGCACTGAAACTCATGCCCTGAATCTCATGCCTTGAAACTCCTGCCCTCAAACTCATGCACTGAAACTCATGCCCTGAATCTCATGCCTTGAAACTCCTGTCCTGAATCACATGCCCTAAAACTCCTGCCCTGAATCATCTGCCCAGAAACTCATGCCCTGAATTACATGCCCTGAAATACCTGCCCTGAATCTCATGCCCTGATACTCACGCCCTGAATCTCATGCCCTGAAACTCCTGCACTGAAACTCATGCCATGAATCTCATATCCTGAAACTCACGCCCTGAATTACATGCCCTGAAACTCCTGCCCTGAAACTCATGCCCTGAAACTCATGCCCTGAATCTCATGCCCTGAAACTCCTGCACTGAAACACCTGCCCTGAATCTCCTGAACTGAAACTCATGCCCTGAATCTCATGACCTGAATCTCATGCTTTGAAACTCGTGCACTGAATCTCATGACCTCAAGTTCCTGCACTGAAACTCATGCCCTGAATCTCATGTCCTGAAACTCCTGCCCTGAATCACCTACCCAGAAACTCATGCCCTGAATCTCATGCCCTGAAACTCCTGCACTGAAACTCATGCCATGAATCTCATATCCTGAAACTCACGCCCTGAATCACATGCCCTGAAACTCCTGCCCTGAAACTCATGCCCTGAAACTCATGCCCTGAATCTCCTGTCCTGAAACTCATGCCCTGAATCTCATGCCCTGAATCTCATGCCCTGAAACTCCTGCACTGAAACACCTGCCCTGAATCTCCTGCCCTGAAAATCATGCCCTGAATCTCATGCCCTGAAACTCAAGCCCTGAATTTCATGCCCTGAAACTCTTGCCCGAAATCACATACCCTGAAACTCCTGCCCTGAAACTCATGCACTGAAACTCATGCCCTGAATCACATGCCCTAAAACTCCTG